>NW_028148345.1:0-26511 GCF_947247035.1 Vipera ursinii | reverse complement strand
TTCCTTTATTTATATTTGTACGTGGAGGAGGGTATTGCATACAAGGTGATACCCGTAGATTCCCCACCCCCCAGTTTACATACTGCAAAGTGAGTTTTGCAAACACGGAAATTGGGTTGATTTTCAATTTGCCTAGTTCACACAGCAGACTTGCCTGAGCAAGGCCTTCTGTTATTAAGTCTTCATTGCTATGTTAGGTTGAGGAATGTCTTGTTCCAAGCTTATGACCACAATTTCATGGCACCAGAGCTGATTAAAATGGCCACTGGTAGATTTGCGACGAGTCCTCAAAGTGCAGCCATTCATTTAGCAAGCATTCAGAGAGCTGTGGTGGCGCAGTGGTGAAAGTGCAGTATTGCAGGCTGACTCTGCCCACTGCCAGGGGTTCGATCCTGACCTGCTCCAGGTTGACTCAGACTTCCGTGCTTGTGAGGTCGGTAAAATGAGGACCCAGATTGTTGGGGGCAAGAGGCTGATTCTGTAAACCGCTTAGAGAGGGCTATAAAGCACTATAAAGCGGTATATAAGACTAAGTGCTATTGCTATTCAAAGTTACAGCGGTACTGAAAAAAGTGACTCACAATCGGTCATCATGCTTATGACCGTCGCAGCATCCTCAGATGGAAATTCCCGTCCCAAATGAGAGCATAAGTTGAGGACCACCTGTATTTGAAAGAGGACCTTTTTTAATGGGGGGAGAGGGGAATTACAGAGGATTTGTATTATCCCAAGTATACAGTAAATGCATTTTCCATTCCTCATTCCTTCAGGCTTGCTCCCTTCCATATCACATATTTTAAAATCATTTTCAGCCACTATTCCCATCTGAATTTTCCTGGGGTGAATTCCCCTCTCCTTCTGATAGCAAGAAAGATGAAGATTTTTTTTATCGAGGAAATTCGCGGTTAATACTTACTTATTTATAATCCTTGCAAGGACAACTGTGCTTTGCAGATGGCACGAATAACAAGACAGCACATCAGTAATTTTAGACAGGGAAGCCGACCGTATAAAATAGATCAGAACTGCTCTTTTGACACATTGGAAATTAATGAAAAATCTTAAAAACCTAACTCACTGAAAAGGCAGCTTTTTAGTCATGCCTTTTGCAGAGACTCTGGGATCTGCCGGTAAAAGCTGTTGGAGGCTTTTCCAAGTTCTCAGGATATGAGAAGCAGAGGAAACAGGTGAATTTATTTTAAGCACTATAGGTAGTCCTCAACTTAACAGCCACAACTGAGTCCAAAATTTCTGTCGCTAAGCGAGACATTTGTTAAGGGAAGCTTGCCCTATTTTAGGACCTTTCTTGCCACAGTGGTTAAGCGAATCACTGAGTTTTAAGGTTAGGGGCATGGCTTTCCCCATTGATCAGGAGGTCACAAAATGGGTGTCCTGGTTCCGACAGATGAAACTCTTCAAAAGAACTTCGAGGTGTTGTTTACCTTAAAGGATCTTTTATTCGAGTAGCAGAATATCGGCACTTACATAATCGCAGCCAAAAAACTGAGTTCCCCTCCCCTGGGCACATAGTATCAAAGCACAATTCCATCCTCCAATTAACGGTCACAAATCACATTCCCCAATTAGCTTGAAGCGCGGGCTTCAGCTCTCCAGCCCGCCAATTCTTTATCAGCTCTGGGCTCAGTAACCTTGATTCTCACGCTAGGTTTAGTGTTGTTATGTCTAGCTGGACTCTCATTCACATCCCCTCCTCCCAGCATCATCTAACTCTAAAAGCGAAAGGGAAAAAAGATGGCTACATTTCCATCTGTTGTCAATGCAAAAACATCCGATGTTAGCAGCGTTGACAATGGGGTCATATGACCCTGGGACACTGCAACCGTCATAAATGTGAGTCAGTTGCCAGGTGTCTGAATTTCGAAGACGTGACCAACATTCATAAGGGTGAAAAACGGTCACAAGCCCCTTTTTTCAGTGCAGTTGTAGCTTTGAACGGTCGCTGAATGAACCATAAGTCGAGGACGACCTGTGTTTTCCAAAATTGGATACCAATCCGGATTCCTCGAGGTTGCAATTCTCCAGATTCCTAGCCGAGGTGAAGTTTCCTTTCCTCTGTTAACAACCTTTTAAATATATGTTTTTTTACATGGCTAAGCGTGATCTTGATCAACTTGAGTGGGTTTTATGTAACAAATTACCGAGCAAGATAATTAAACCTCCTTTTGGATGTCAGCTTTATCGTGAAAATGAATTCCCAAGAAATGAACTTTCCAGGCTACATACAGTTCCTGAATCTAAGTGGTTTGTTTCTCATTATCCACATTTAGCACTAGGGTAGTGACTGCACCACAGTCTTCATTAAAAACTTGCTTAAGGCTAGTATTTTCTGCAGGGTCAATAATGAGTTCAGGGGAATGGATGATGAAGCCGAAACTCTTCTGGCTGGTGGAGTGAATTATGTCTCACTGGAACCGCCGTCCAAAATTTCAAATTTGTCATGAAAAATTTCTATCCCTGGGTGGAAAAACAACAACATATTTCTATTAGCCCGTGCATAACGTGCAAGATGTTTTTATTTGGGGGGTGGGTGGGGAAAAAAGGTTCCTTCTGAAATGTAATACAGATTAGTCCGTTTAGTGACTGTTTAAAGTGAGGGTTCCAACTTACAACGGCACTAAAAAAAGTGACTTATGGCCAGTTTTCACACGGCATCCCCAGGGTCAGGTGATTTGTCATTCAGATGATTGACAACTGGTTGAGGTTTGTAACGGTCGTAGCATCCCGCGGTGGTGTGATCGATCGCCTTTTGTGAGCTTCTGACAAGCAAAGTCATTGGGGAAGCCTGATGTTCAAAGCTGGATGCTTTGAATTCATTTGCTGTTGAATGTTCAGCAGGTTCTGCTTTTCCACTTTCCTCCTTGTGTTGATCCCGAGGATTGCTGGTGGCATCTCTGTGGGTTTCCTTCTTTCCAGAGGATCAACGTTCTTCACCATCCAGCTGCTTTAGGAACCCTACGTAGATCTGTCATCCTCTTCTTCCTCAATTATCTATCCTAGTATCTTCACACCAATTCCCCCAGAATTTGGATCTAGATTTGGTTCCTCCCATCTGGCCGCGTCTCAGCGGGTCTGTCCCTGATTTTGAAGGACCCGTCCGCACAGTCCTTCAGAGCGATGATCAGGAGGAGATCTGTTTTTTCTAAAGAGAAGATGACTACAAACGAAGGTCTCGCTGCCAGAATAATAGAACAGTAGAGTGGGAAGGGACTTTGGAGGTTTTTTATTCCAACCCCCTGCTCAAGCAGGAGAACCTATACCATTTCAGACAATTGGTTGTCCAGTCTCTTCTTAAAAAACTCCAGTGATGGTGTACCTCAAGCAAGGAATCATTTCACTGTACTAAAAGGGCTTCTATACCTGCATCTCTTATGGCAGAGGTCTTCAAATGGGGCCCTTTTATGACTTGTGGGCTTCAACTCCCAGAATTCCTCAGGCATGCAGGCTGGCTGAGGAATTCTGGGAGTTGAGGTCCACAGGTCATGAAAGGGCCAAGTTTAAAGACCTTTGTCTTATGGCCACCATGAATCTCATTGCTCTGGTAAAGTAGCATGGATTGCGCAAGACACAAGAGTCACAGAAGAATATTTTGCTAGAAGCTATAGCTGGCTGGGGCCAGTACTTTGAGAATCCCTGAAGATCAGAACTCATGGTCTTAGGATACATACTCTTTGCGACAGTGGCAAATATCTGTACCTCGGGCGTGGGATAAGGTTGGAGATTCGTCCTCCGAGCTTGTGGCTTGGTTTCCAAACATTTTGTCACCAGGCTAGGTAACATCTTCAGAAGAATTTAGGAGATGTCAGTTTTGGTGTTCTTCATGTGGTCAAGTAGGTCTTGTGATGGGGAAGTCACATCAGGTGAAGGTCTTGTGATGGGTCAGATGATGGTCAGGTCAAGTGAGGGTCTTGCAATGGGAAGTTGATGACAAGGCCCATCACGAGACCCTCACTTGACATGACCCACACCTGAGCCATCACAAGTGCCAAGCTTGTGGGTTGGTTATTCCTGTTTAACTCTTGTTTGAACTTTTGGTTTAACTCTTGTAAATTCTTTGTAAATAAATTTGGTTGGGTTTTTCCAGCCTGCCGCCACTGATTTGCATTCTTAGGAATCCTGGGCTGGCTGTATGTCAGTGTGTCTATTGATGGGATCGCTTGTGGAGTGTGCCCAGCATTTCTGTCAGTGAGTGAGACATTTGTTAAGTGAGTTTTGCCCCGTTTTATGACCTTTCTCGCCTCAGTTCTTTAGTGAATCGCTACAGTTGTTCAGTTAGTGACACGGCTGTCAAGTGAATCTGTCTTTCCCATTGACTTGGCTTTAGCAGAAGGTCGCAAAGGGTAATCACATGACCCCGGGACGCTACAAGCGTCATAAATACGGGTCAGTTGCCAAGGTGTCTGATTTTTGATCACGTGACGGTGGGGATGGAGGTTGCAATGGTCACATGTGTGAAAAACAGCCCTAAGTCCCTTTTGTCCAGGGCTGTTGTAACTTTGAACGGTCACTAGACGAACCGTCGTAAGATGAGGACAACCTGTGGTTATATATGTTGACAGATGGACTCGGGTGCAGATTATCGTAATTGGCGAATTGCAATCTCCTTCCCAGTTTCATTCCAGCCACAGGAACGAAATGCTCTTACAAAAATACTGGAATAAAAATAGTAGAGAGGACTTGACAGATTTCACTGAAGTGATATTTTTGTGTGCAATCTGATCTCTGAGGAGACACAAATACACGTTATTTATCCTGAGAAAATCAACAGCGGGTTCATCAATATAGCCTGACGGTAGTTCCAATCATTTGTTTAGTGACCATTTGAAGTTACCATGCCTCTGAAAAGAGTGACGTGTCACCATTTTTCACGCTTAACGACCGTTGCGGCATCCCCGGGGTCACGTGATCAAACTCCAGACGTTTGGCAACTGACTCATATTTACGATGGTGGCAGTGTCCCCGGGGGGGTCACGTGATCCCCTTTTTGCGTCCTTCTGACCAATGGGAAGAAGCCAGATTCACTTAACAACTGGGTTACAAACTTAACAACTGCAGTGATTCACTTAACAACCGTGGCAAGGAAGGTCATCAGATGGAGCAGAACTCACTTCACGGCTGTCTTGTTTAGCAATGAAAATTCTGGGGGGCTCAATTGTTGTCTATCCTGTAATTAGTAAAGGTAAAGATTCCCCTGCACATGTGTGCTAGTCGTTTCCAACTCTAGGGGCCGGTGCTCATCTCCGTTTGAAAGCCGAAGAGCCAGCGCTTGTCCGAGGACGTCTCTGTGGTCATGTGGCCGGCATGATTAGACGCCAAAGGCGCACGGAACGCTGTTACCTTCCCACCGTAGTGGCCCCTATTTGTCTACTTGCATTTTTACGTGCTTTCGAACTGCTAGGTTGGCAGAAGCTGGGACGAGTAACAGGCGCTCACTCTGTTACGCGGCACTCGGGATTCGACCCGCCAAACTGCCGAGCATCTGATCGACAAGCTCAGCGTCCTGACCCACTGAGCCACCGCGTCCCTTATCCTGTAATTGGGGAACAGCAAATCTCCTGCCCAGTTTGATTCCAGCACACAAGCTGCTTTTCGGCAAGCCACAATAATTAAAATATCTCTGCAATAATGCTGGAGTGACAATTGTGGGTGACCTTGCAGGCTCGCTTACATGATACCTTTGTAGGCAGACTGATCTCTGAGGGAGCACAAATATATGCCATTTATATTGAGCATACCAGCCACAAGATAACCAGCATCACAGTGGTGCCATGGAAGAGAATGGAAGGGTACCTTCTCAGATTATGTTTTTTTATTATTCTACATTTTGAACTCGTGTGTGTGTGTGTGTGTGTGTGTGTGTGTGTGTGTGTTCTCTTTTCCCAGTTCTACCCCGTTCTTCCCAACATTTGACCATTTAATGGAGAACAGTCGTACCATAAAAGGGATCCGACCTATTTCAAACTTGTCTTTTGCTCAGACAGAAATAGAAAGATTGGAGGGAGGGGAAAATCCAGCTGGTCAGCAGAGGTGAAGATCGTTGTGCAAATCGTATTTCATTGTGTCCGCGCCGTAGCGTTTTGCAGCGGAAGGCCCTTACAGTAGATGAATAATACGAAATCTCAGTCAATACGCAATTAAAAAAAATGGGATTTTTTTTTTTATCCCCAACAAATTATTTGGCACTTGCTAACCCCCTGCGATGGTCAATACTTCACAGAGCTGCAAAGATAAGCTGATCCTTGGAAAAGGGCAAGTTGAGTTGAGTTTTCTTTTGGAAACCTTCTGGATTTCAAGAGATACACTTACATAAAGGTAGTCCTCGACAAACGACCACAGTTGAGCCCCAAATTGATGTCTCTAAGTGAGACAGTCATGTTGTTCAGTGAGTTTTGCCCCCTTTTACGACCACAGCTATTAAGTAAATCACCACAGTGGCTAAATTCGTAACACGGTTGTTAAGTGAATCTGGCTACCCCATTTGCTTGTCAGAAGGTCGTAAAAGGGGTCCCCTGAGCCCCGGGACACTGCATACCGTCATAAGCACATGCCAGTTGCCAAGCCTCTGAATGTTGATCACGTGACCCATGTGAAGCTACAATGACCGTAAGTGTGAAAAACGGTCTCAAGTCACTGTTTCCGGTAGTGTTGTAACTTTGAACGGTCACTAAACGAGTGGTTGAAAGTCAAGGACCCGCTATACCTGTTTACTGTTGATATGCCTAAGTTTTTGAAGTGAGGAAGAAGAAGCCACAGGTGGGCAACCTGTGACTTCCGTGGCAACACCGCCGAAGCTGTTGACAACATTTTACGATTCGTTCCGTTTGTAGGTTTCTCCGTGCCGTGCAGCTCTGGGAGGTGGCTAAAATATGAGTGCAATTAAAAAATAAAATAAAGAGGGAGATAAAAGCATAATATCAAACCCAGCGTGAGCACAGCCCGAGGAAAGAAACCTTTAAACAATTAATAGTCCCAGATCGCGAGCGGGTGTAAAAGATTTTAGCGAGCAGAAGGAGCTTCATTAAAGGCATTGCTCAGCTCAGCAACTGACCAATTTTTGAAAAGCAACTCAAGAAGACCCACGAAGCTATGCTGGCAGGGGAACATTTGTGCAATTGTGAAGTTTTTTTTTAACCTGACGATCCAGAACTCTTGAGAAGCTGAGGGAAGAAAACTCTTAATAGTTCGGTTGATCCTTCAAGGTTGCCGGACTGCAATGTCCAATACGGATAGTAGTAAAAGAAAACTGACAGTATTTGAGTGACGGAAGGTAGGACTTAATTTGTGGAGACCTTGGTGCTCTCTGCACTGGGTTATGTTTTTTTGCAGACGTTTCATTACCCAACTAAGTAAAGTGCCAGCACTAGTTGGGTAATGAAATGTCTGCAAAAAGATAACCCAGCTCAGAGAACACCAAGGATCTCACAGTTCAACGAAATATTTTCTTCCATCAGAACTTAATTTCTTGACTTTCCAGATGGCTGCAAGAGGTAAATTTTTGTTAGTTTATGATCTCAATTAGTTCTTCTTCTTCTTCTTCTTCTTCTTCTTCTTCTTCTTCTTCTTCTTCTTCTTCTTCTTCTTCTTCTTCTTCTTCTTCTTCTTCTTCTTCTTCTACTACTACTACTACTACTACTACTACTATTCTTCTTCTTCTTCTTCTTCTTCTTCTTCTTCTTCTTCTTCTTCTTCTTCTTCTTCTTCTTCTCCTCCTCCTCCTCCTCCTCCTCCTCCTCCTCCTCACACCACCACACCACCTCCACCACCACCTCCTCCTCCTCCTCCTCCTCCTCTCCTCTTCTTCTTCTTCTTCTTCTTCTTCTTCTTCTTCTTCTTCTTCTTCTTCTTCTTCTTCTTCTTCTTCTTCTTCTTCTTCTTCTCCTCCTACTCCTCCTCCTCCACCACCTCCACCACCTCCTCCTCCTCCCTCCTCCTCCTCCTCCTCCTCCTCCTCTTCTTCTTCTTCTTCTTCTTCTTCTTCTTTCTTCTTCTTCTTCTTCTTCTCTTCTTCTTCTTCTTCTTCTTCTTCTTCTTCTTCTTCCTCCTCCTCCACCACCACCACCTCCACCACCTCCACCACCTCCTCCTCCTCCTCCTCCTCCTCCTCCTCCTCTTCTTCTTCTTCTTCTTCTTCTTCTTCTTCTTCTTCTTCTCTTCTTCTTCTTCTTCTTCTTCTTCTTCTTCTTCTTCTTCTTCTTCTTCTTCTTCTCCTCCTCCTCCTTCCTCCTCTCCTCCTTCCTTTATTATTTTTACTGCATAAATAACTCCAGGCAGCAATATGATTAATATTCCTTCTTCCTCTATTCTCTCCATAACGACCTGTGAGGTCGTTTGGGCTGAGAAAAAGTCACCAGCCCAAAGTCATCCAACTGACTTTCATGCCTAAGGCGGGATTAGAACTCACCGTCTCTGGGTCATTGGCCCAAAATCACCCAACTAGCTTTCATGGCTAGGGTGGGACTAGATTCACCGTCTCTTGGTGATTGGCCCAAAGTCACCCAATCGGCTTTCCTGCTTGATAGGACTAGAACTCACCGTCTCCTGGTGATGGGCCCAAAGTCACTCAGCTGGCTTTGATGCCTAAGGCGGGACTAGAACTCACCGTCTCCCGGTTTTTAGCCTGGTGTCTTGACCTCTAGACAAAACTGATTTTCATTTCCCTTATCTATGGAGATTCCTCAGGTGTTTGTAGGATCCTTTTTTTAAAAAAAAAAATAAAAATGGATTTGATTTAAGAATGAGAAAATGTGGCCATTTGCTATTTAACCTTCAGAAAAATAAAGAAAAAAAAGTCAATTTCTTTTTTTTTTCCCCCCTCTAAAAGCGTTCAGAGAAGTTGTTTTGTATTTAGGACTCAGGTTTGTACGAAGATGGAAGCTAGTAAATAATTATGATTCCCTCTGAATAAGTTCAGATTTAGAGTGAGATAATCAAAGCAAAGAGGACGCGGTGGCTCAGTGGGTTAGGACGCTGAGCTTGTCGATCAGAAGGTCGGCAGTTTGGCGGGTCGAATCCCGAGTGCCGTGTAGCAGAAGTGAGCGCCTGTTACTCGTCCCAGCTTCTGCCAACCTAGCAGTTCGAAAGCACGTAAAAATGCAAGTAGAAAAATAGGGACCACTCCGGTGGGAAGGGAACAGCGTTCCGTGCGCCTTTGGTGTCTAGTCATGCCAGCCACATGACCACGGAGATGTCCTCGGACGAGCGCTGGCTCTTCGGCTTTGAAACGGAGATGAGCACCGGCCCCTAGAGTCGGAAACGACTAGCACGCATGTGCGGGGGAACCTTTACCTTTACCTTTAATCAAAGCAAGCAGGCATAATTTTAAATTGTCTTTGGTTATTGGCTGCCTGTTGGCGAGGGACAGGGAGATTATACGACTAAAAGTAAAATTTACACACCACCGCCACCGCCCAGCCACTCAGCGTTTTTTTTTTCCCCTTTACGAAAATAAGGTAATGTTTGATTTAATTTGACTTACAACTGGGAGCAGAATACGTTGAGTCCTTCGGGAGAAGGGCAGTATACAAATAAAATTAATAATAATAATAATAATAATTGAACTAATTCTGTATTTCCTCCTCACGACTACCCAGCACCCGAGAATAATTCAGAGAAAATAAAAATATAAAGGCGGAGGGGAAAAAAGAAAAAGAAAATGTACCGTGTCTTCTGTAAGCCGACGTTAGCAGTTACAAGGAGAACATTCCTAGTCAAAGATTTGCACGCCGTGATCTGCATAGAATTGTAGATTAACGCAGTAGATGTTCTCGGTTTGCAGTGCCGTTTTCTGTGGCAATGTCAGACGCATCCCATCACAACAAAAGCTGTTAAATCTCTCTCCACATTTCTCCAGGTTCCCAGCTACATGTAGCGCTCAAGGCCAAACTTTACATCTTTTGAAATTTCAGGGGGGAAAAATGGATTGCAGTCTTGATATAGCACAGATATTATTGCATAACAATCATAAAATCATAGAATGATAGGGCTGGAAGGGACCTTGGAGGTCTTCTCGTCTAACCCCTGCCTTTATATCTATCTATCTATCTATCTATCTATCTATCTATCTATCTATCTATCTATCTAAGGGACGCGGTGGCTCAGTGGGTTAGGACGCTGAGCTTGTCGATCAGAAGGTCGGCAGTTTGGCGGGTCGAATCCCGAGTGCCACGTAGCACCGTGAGCGCCTGTTACTCGTCCCAGCTTCTGCCAGCCTAGCAGTTCGAAAGCACGTAAAAATGCAAGTAGAAAAATAGGGACCATTCCGGTGGGAAGGTCACAGCGTTCCGTGCACCTTTGGCGTCTAGTTATGCCGGCCACATGACCACGGAGACGTCCTCGGATAAGCGCTGGCTCTTCGGCTTTGAAATGGAGATGAGCACCGGCTCCTAGAGTCGGAAACGACTAGCACGCGTGTGCGGGGGAACCTTTACCTTACCTTTTTATCTATCTATCTGTCTGTCTGTCTGTCTGTCTGTCTATCTATCTAGAATAGATGTAGAGATACAGTATATAAATATTTATATGTAGATATATAGTCCTAAGTGAAACATTTGTTAAGTGAATTTTGCCCTTTCTTGTCCCAGTTGTTAAGTGAATCACTGCAGTTGTTAAATTAGTAGCACGGTTGTTAAGTGAATCTGGCTTCCCTCATTGACTTTGCTTGTCAGAAGGTCGCAAAAGGGGATTACGTGACCCCGGGGCAGTGCAACGGCCATAAATGTGAGTTAGTTCCCAAGCCTCTGAATTTTGATCACATGACCACGGGGATGTTGCAACAGTCGTAAGTGTGAAAAACGGTCATAAGTCACTTTTCCAGTGCTGTTGTAACTTTGAACAGTCACTAACTGAACTGTTGTAAGTCAAGGACGACCACTATAGCTGATACATAAGTACCTAGATATATAGGTATAGATCAAGACGGCAGCCACAAAGGTGGGATCCAAACTTTACATTTGCAACACATGACAAACAGGTGAAGTTTTGATTATACCATCCCTGCAGCCATCTTGCCTGTTGTTTTTTTCCCCCTATATCCTGCGGACACCACTGGTTGTTATTTCCCATTTGAGATAGTTACTCTATAAGGCTGTCCAGAATAACAGAATAAAAGAATTCTGCTATCCTGAAGAGCCTTATAGAGTAACTTTTCTCAAATAGGTAATAGCCAGTGGTGACTGCAGGTTATTGATAAATTGTCCGCAGGATATTGATAAATCTATATTGATTGCAGAGTTTCTCTTATGCTTCTGTTGGTGGTGGAAGTAATGGTAGAGGGGGAAAAAATACACTTGAAATCTGAGTTTCCCTACTACCTGTTGTTTTCATTTGAAACGGGGCAAATTCCCCACCACCACCCCGTGCACATTTTTTTTTTTAAAAAAAAATCCTCAACAGTTCGTCTAATAATAAAACAAACTTTGAGATTTTATTTATTTAGCGCACGGCATCCACGGAGCTCATGCCGTTATTGAAACAGGATGCTAATAAAACTATATGTATAACATGTTTTATTAGCGTCGTACGTCAATAATGGCATGCCATGCAAATATAAATCTAAGTAAAGCATCAGGGAGTGTGTGTGTGTGCGTGTGTGTGTGAAATAAAATATCAAATGAGGGTAAAACCATGGGAAAGATTTGAAATGAGCCACTGGGAGACTCTTACTCTATACAGGTAAGTCCTCAACTAACAACAGATCTTTTAGTTGCAAAGTTACAACGGCAATGAAAAAAGTGACTTCGGACCGTTTTTCACACAACAGCTTCAGCATCCCCGTGGTCACATGATTTATTTGACAAACGACTCACATTTATGACGGTCACAGTGTCCCGGGGTCACGTGGTCCTCTTTTGTGAACTTCTGAGTAGCAAAGTCAATGGGGAAGCCAGATTCACTTAGTATCCGTGTTACTCATTTAACAACTGCAGTGATCCACTTAACAACTGTGGCAAGGAAGGTCGTAAAATTCACTTAACAAATTTTGGGCTTCGCTGTGGACGTAATCTGAGGACATCCTCTGCTTTCTTCTCTGCTATCTACTTTTTTTCTGTTTATGAGCCTGCAAGGATCTGTTTTAATGATCACTAAACTATTGTGGATAGTTCTGCCTTCAAACATAGCTTTTTGAAACAAATGAAACTTCTTATATAGGCAGTCTGACCATGAATATTATATAGAACCATCGATCGGGGGCCTTTCCTGAAAATGACATAATCCCAGTATTATTATTATTTTTTTCCTCAGAAAAATATAATGAACTCTCTTAGAGTGTTTCTCCATCTTGGCAACTTTAAGATGTGAGGACTTCAACTCCCAGCATTCCTCAGCCAGCACGGGGAATTCTGGGAGTTGAAGTCCACGCCTCTTAGGCTTGCCAAGGTGGAGAATCACCCTGTTGTGAAATAATTCTTGTCTTCAAAGCAGAACTGTTCTTGCCGTTTGACAAACCAGGGACTCTGTAAAAATGATTAATAGCTCTCTGCGCCAGCTTCTTGCTTTCACGTGTCATTGCAATTTGTTTCGGATGTCAAAAATATACGTATTTTTTTATTATTTTTTTGAGAACTGAGTGACATTCGGCAAAGCGGATTTTTGCTCCAGGAACTGCTCTTGTCATCTCACCCCGTCCCAGGTCTCATCTTTCACTGGAGATGTCAGACTAGTCAGTCATTCTGTCATCTGTATTTTAAAGGAGGGTAAAAAAAGATCCTGTCCCTCGTTGGAAATTCGCATGTCGCTAAACCAGAACCCCCAAGTGTGGTTAACCTTCTCTTGATTTACTAGCTTGTCCTGAAGATTGAGTATTTTATCCTCGAAATGTTCAGGAACGGATCATTTGAAAGTCACCTGAGCTCTGTTTCCCTCTGCATTTCAAGGAAAATATTTTATTCCAAGCTATCTTGGATTAAAAATGGAATCCAGGGGTCTTCCTTATCAGCCAAAGAAAAAGAGATGTTTAAATTTGCCGCTTACAAACTTTGCCGTAAAGTTGGCACATGCAAAAAAATGAGCAGAATGCTATTTCTTGTTGATTCCAATCTGTCTTTGAAGCTAGTTAGCTATATATTTGGCATCGGATTTCTCGCCTAACCATCTACAATGATAAGCGAAAACCTGGTTTGTTGGTCAGAAACAAGGCAGAATTACTGGATCCCATGAAATGCTAAACAAGCCATGGATTGCAATCTTGATCTAGCACGGCTATTGTCTGAAAAATCCAAGTAGAACTCTATCCATCAAATCTGTAATATCCGGGATTTTATTTAATGCATGACAATACACGAAAGCCAGCTTGTGGTAGATGGTTAAGGTGCTTAGCGGAGAAACCAGGCGACTGTGAGTTCTAGTTCCATTCTAGGCATGAAAGTTGGCTGGGTGACTTTTGGCTGAGTGACTAAATCAGCCGGGAGATGGTGAGTTCTAGTCTCGCTTTCGGCATGAAAGTCAGTGAGTGTGTTTGGGCCAATGACCAGGAGATGGTGAGTTATAGTCCCGCCTCACAGGATTGTTGTGGGGAAAAGAGAAAAAGGAAGGAGTGTTAAAAGATGTTTTACGTGGATTAAAATATAAATGAATGAATGAATGTTTTAACTAGGACTGCCCATTAGTTTTGTTACAATGCGTACTTATATTGCACGGGGATATAATCAATCGGTGCAATCTTCTGATCAGATTCCTCCACCCCCACCCCACCCCTTCTATTTTATTCGGAAACTTAAAATAGCAATTGCGGGGGGGGGGGGAAATTACAAACAAGAAATACAAAAGCGGACAAAACTTTTTTTTTTTTAAAAAAAGTGCCTTAAAAAGGACAAAATACAAAAACATAGATCATTAGGGGAAAAAAACCCTCGCAATTTATTGCTGTTAAATATTTTGCCGCAATGTTAGTTTCTCTCCTTGGTGAAACAGGCCCACAGTTTATAAACTCCTACATCTGTTTATAACCCACTTGGCCTGTCCTCTATCTACTCTATGTAAAAAAACACACACACACACACAGACAAAACCTTATAAGAGCCTTGGTGGAGCAGTGGGCTAATGCCTCCTTAAGTAACACCAGCTGCCTGCAATTAGTGCAGGTTCGAGTCCCACCAGGCTCAAGGTTGACTCAGCCTTCCATCCTTCCCAGGTAGGTAAAATGAGGACCCAGATGGTTGGGGGCAATTAAGCTGACTTTGTAATAATGCCGCTTGGGGTGTGTGTGAAAGCCCTAATAAGCAGGCATATACATAGCATGAAGGCTAGTGCTAAGCTTGTAAGCCGCCCTGAGTCTTCGGAGAAGGGCGGGATATAAATGGAATAAAAATAAAAATAAAATAAATAAAAAAACCAAAGTAGTTAACAGGTAAATCAACTCCAAAGTTTGCAGTCCCCCCCCCATTTACCTTGCTCCTGAGATATAGGAAATGAGAGGAACAGAATTAGCACCGAATTACAGTTAAGCATGGTAGGCAAACCCTGAAGCTTGGTGATAAAGACATCCTCTGAGTTGGGTGCTTTGCTTCCTTCAAATTTTTCAGCCGGGTGGCTACTGACAAAGACGGAGAGGGTTTTTGCCGATTGGACCAGCGGGCATTTTAGTCTATGACATTTGCAAGGGATTTAAACAGTCCCACCTCTTTTTTTTTTCTTTTTTCTTTTTAATGTAAATGTCACACAGCTTTTCCTAGCCAGTGGTTCTCCAGCCGCTCACGAAATCTACCAAAGCTGCAGAGTGAGCATTTTGATACGAGCTTTAAAAAAAAAAAAGGAATTCCATTTAAAATTATCCCAGATGAGAGGACTATATCCTATTTTTATTTTTATTTTTATTTAAAAAAAAAAAACAGCAGCAAACGCATTGGCATAACCTAACCAGAGCTGGCAAATGAACAATTACACTGCAAGCCCTGAGCTCATGATTCGAACTATGAACAGTTAAAATATCTGTGGTTAGAGGGATTGGATTGTGACCTTTCTGTCTGGAACCAGGAAGCCACGAACAGACACTATCTGCCAGAATTAGAATAGAATAGAATAGAATAGAATAGAATAGAATAGAATAGAATAGAATAGAATAGAATAGAATAGAGTAGAGTAGAGTAGAGTAGAGTAGAGTAGAGTAGAGTAGAGTAGAGTAGAATAGAATAGAATAGAATAGAATAGAATAGAATAGAATAGAATAGAATAGAATAGAATAGAATAGAATAGAATAGAATAGAATAGAATAGAATAGAGCTGGAAGGGACCTTGGAGGTCTTCTAGTCCAGCCCCCTGCTCAAGCAGGAGAACCTACATCATCTCAGACAGGTGAATGTCCAGTCTCTTCTTGAAAATCTCCAGTGATAGAGCGCCCACGATTTCTGGTGGCCAGCTGTTCCACTGGTTGATTGTCCTCACTGTTAGGAAGTTTCTCCTTAATTCCAGGTTCCTTCTCTCTTTGGTCAGTTTCCAACCATTGTTTCTCATCCTGCCTTCCAGTGCTTTGGAGAATAACGTGATCGCCTCTCCTTTGTGGCAGCTCCTCAAGTACTGGAATACTGCTATCATTTCTCCCCTATTTCTTTTTTTCTTTAGACTAGCCAAACCCAAGTCCCGCAGCCGTTCTTCCTATGTTTTAGTCTCCAGGCCTTGGATCATCTTAGTTGCTCTTCTCTGAACTTTTTCCAAACTCTCAACATCTTTTTTTGTGATATGGTGACCAAAATTGGCTGCAGTATTCCAGGTGTGTGTCTCACTCGGGTTTTATAAAGCGGTAATAATACTTCGCGTGATCTTGATTCTATGCCTCTGTTTATTAAATGAAGCGGCGATTGCATTTGATGCAAGACGGCTTCAAATGCCTCCCCTACATTTCTGTCCTGGTTATGAAACCCAGAACTTTAATAGCAGGACACCAACAGAGGATCTGAATATTCATTCCCCCCCCTTGGGCTTTCAAATCTACTCCTTGCATTGGTGCTCACTTAGTACATTTTATGCTACAGATTTTTTTTCCTCCCCATCCAGCATCTGCATATTTAATCTCAACAGTCATCACATCTACAAAACTTCTGCAGCAAAGTCAGAGCAGAGTTCCATAATTTAGGGGGGGGGAAACTCCCCCCACTGTTATTTAATAATGAACAAATCAGAAATTTAAATTCCAGCCGAAGATCGTCCATTGTTATAAGGCCAAACGTGGGGTGACAATCTACGATGAGAGATTTTACCCGCCACTCCATATAAATACAGGTCGTCCTCGACTTTCAACGGTCCGTTTAGCGACCGTTTGAAGTTAAGACGACACTTGAAAAAAAAAGTAACTTCAGACCATTTTTCACACTTATGATCGTTGCAGCATCTCCATGGTCATATGTTTTATATTCGGGAGCTTGACAACTGAGTTACATTTGATGAGGGTCGCAGCGTCCCGGGGGGGGAAGGGGGGTCACGTGATCCCCTTTTCGTGACCTGATCAGCAAAGTCCCTTAACAACCGTGTTACTAATTTGACAACTGCATCGATTCAGTTCACAACTGTGGCCAGAAATGTCGTAAAAACAGAACAAAACTCACTTAACAAATTTCTAAACTTAACAACATTAATGTTGGGCTCCAAATTTGAGTCGAGGACTACCTGTAGATGCCTTTGTAGTAATGTTAATATGATTGGAGCAGTGGTGGAGCAGTGGGGTAATGCCTCCTTAAGTAACACCAGCTGCCTGCAATTAGTGCAGGTTCGAGTCCCACCAGGCTCAAGGTTGACTCAGCCTTCCATCCTTTCAAGGTAGGTAAAATGAGGACCCAGATTGTTGGGGGCAATAAGCTGACTTTGTAATAATGCCACTTGGGGTGGGTGAAAGCCCTAATAAGCAGGCGTATACATACTGTAGAATGAAGGCTACTGCTAAGTTTGTAAGCCGCCCTGAGTCTTCGGAGAAGGGCGGGATATAAATGGAATTAAAATAAATAAATAAATAAATAAAATAAATAAATAAATATTGTGGCACTCGAATCAGAATCCTTTCTGGTTGAGAGGGTTAACTGATGACATCACTGTTGCCGGGGAGACACCGGCAGGAGCTGGAGCCCAGGACGGGAGCTCAACCCTGCTTCTCAGCTCTCGAACACGGGCTCGCTAATCTGCCGCCCTGTGTTCCGACCGCTTGAGCCGCTCCCGTGCTCCTTTGATATGACATTGATATCAGAGTACTGGTAGTCCTTGACTGATGGCTACAATTAACCCCTAGCTTTCTTATTGTCGAGTGAGTTTTGCCACATTTTACAACCTTTCTGGTCCCAGTTGCTAAGTGGGTCACCGCAGCTTGTGAGGCTAGCAACAAAGTTGTGAGGTGAATCTGGCTCCCCCATTGAACTCGCTTGTCAGAAGGTCACAAAAGGTAATCCACGTGACCATGACATATTGCAGCCGTCGTAAATATGAACCGGTTGCCAAGTGTCTGCATTTTGCCTGCGGACGCTGCAGCTGTTGTGTAAATAGGGGGGAAACGGCCGTAAATCGTTGTTTTCACAGCCATTGTAACTGAATGGCCACCAAATGAACTCTTGTAAGTCGAAGGACTACCACTATTACTTTACATACTTCAAACTTGGCCCTTTTAGGACTTGTGGACTTCGACTCCCAGAATTCCTCAGCCAGGCACCCTGGCTGAGGAATTCTGGGAGTTGAAGTCCACTCCTCTTAAAGTCTATATCAGGGGTCTTCGAACTTGTCCCTTTTAGGACTTGTGGACTTCGACTCCCAGAATTCCTCAGCCAGGCACCCTGGCTGAGGAATTCTAGGAGTTGAAGTCCACTCCTCTTAAAGTCTATATCAGGGGTCTTCGAACTTGGCCCTTTTATGACTTGTGAACTTCGACTCCCAGAATTCCTCAGCCAGGCAAGCTGGCTGAGGAATTCTGGAAGTCGAAGTCCACAAATCATAAAAGGGCCAGGTTTGAAGACCCCTGCTTTCCACTGACATGTAGCGGTGTCCATGTTGGTGGAAGCAGAATAATTCAAGGCGCTATGGATCCCTCCTCCGTGTCATTTTTTTTTTTTTAGCAGACATGGATTTAAATGTGATCAAATTGGGCTTGGATTTGGGCATCCGCTAAGATTAACTGAGGTCAACTAAGGTCAACCTCCCATTTGCTAGGACGTGCCATTGCTGACATTCAGCAAATTTAATACAGGCGATACAATAGGAGAGTGAGTTGGTTTTTTTCTGGCAGATGATATAGAAGAGAATAAATTTATTCCTAGTGGTCTCATTCAAAGCTGAAAAGAGAGGGGACTTTTAAAGCTCTGTTTACCCAACAGACTTAACCTAGTTGATCTTCTCATGGTGATTCTGGCGGGGGTGGGGGGTGGGTGGGCGGGGTGAGGGCTTTTCCACCTGAGAACTTTTAAGCTGCCTGTCTCCCATCCTGAAGCCAGGTGGGATCAAAGCCAGCTTAGAAAATTGCTTTCCACATTTCAATCTGTTCTTCACCTTTAGCAGCAAACCTTGCCAGCTGTTCTGTCCAGATGGAAACAGCCACAGTTCTGATTGGTGGATCCCCCTGCTTTTCTACACTTCCCACCCATGTTAGGAAATGAAGCACCAATCACCTACTTTTCCATGGGTGAGTGAGTCTTTTAAGGCACATGGCTTCCACTAACAGGCCCACTGTATTAACTGCTCTTCTGGTGCCTTCTTGTGAATGAGGTGTAGAGTGGAGTAGAGTAGAGTATGAATATCAATAAGAATAAGAATAAGAATAAGAATAGAATAGAATAGAATAGAATAGAATAGAATAGAATAGAATAGAATAGAATAGAATAGAATAGAATAGAATAGGAATAATAGAACAGAACAGAATAGAATAAAAATAAGAATAGAATAGAATAGAGAATAGGAAAGAATTAATAGAATAGAATAGAATAGAGAATAGAATAGAATAGAGAATAGAATAGAATAGAATAGAATAGAATAGAATAGAATAGAGAAAGAATTAGAATAGAATAGAATAGAATAGAATAGAATAGAATAGAATAGAATAGAATAGAATAGAATAGAATAGAATAGAATAGAATAGAATAGGAATAATAGAACAGAACAGAATAGAATAAAAATAAGAATAGAATAGAATAGAGAATAGGAAAGAATTAGAATAGCATAGCATAGCATAGCATAGAATAGACTAGATTAGAATAGAATAGAATAGAATAGAATAGAATAGAATAGAATAGAATAGAATAGAATAACAGAGTTGGAAGGGACCTTGGAGGTCATCTAGTCCAACCCTCTGCTCAGGCAGGAAACCATACCATTTCAGACAAATGGCAGTCCCATCAGGCACAGGTCTCCCACCTGGCACACTCCTTAATGCTGTACTAGACTACTTTAGTGAGAAAAAGAAGAAAAGACCACGAGGGTTGTTCTTCCCGCCATTTGAGCTAGAAAGGGAAACTGGCAGAGCTTCATCTGGGTGAGAAAAGTTCGCTGACAAACGGGTGTTACTTGTTTCTACAAGCCTACCTGGAGAAATTCCTTCAGAAGGGAGGAAGCAGCCCAAATCTCCCCAAACGACTAATGACTGGCAAAGAACACATTCCCGCCACATGTAAAAGTAGCTTTGACCACAAACGAAGCATATCAGGTGGACCAGACCTCGTGTGCCAACAGAGGAACATCATTTATTTTGGGGAGAGCCAAAGGGCACAAAGGAATCAGTAAGTTGGATTCTTGGGGTTCCTATTCATGAGAAACAATGTATGGCTTCTCCTAGCATGGACGTACAGATGAGCTCCCAATCACGTTAGGCGGGTTACGAGTCGTGGGGTCTTTGTTGCTCTCTGAGCTGGGTGGTTTTCTTGCAGACGTTTCATTACCAAGCTAGGCAATATCATCAGTGCTAGAAGAAGTGGGAGGAGGAGGAGGAGGAGGAGGAGGAGGAGGAGGAGGAGGAGGAGGAGGACTGTGGGGTCTTTAGTGCTCTTTGAGCTTGGTGGTTTTCTTGCAGACGTTTCATTGCCAAGCTAGGCAATATCATCAGTGATAGAAGAAGTGGGAGGAGGAGGAGGAGGAGGAGGAGGAGGAGGAGGAGGAGGAGGAGGAGGAGGAGGACTGTGGGGTCTTTAGTGCTCTCTGAGCTTGGTGGTTTTCTTGCAGACGTTTCATTACCAAGCTAGGCAATATCATCAGTGCTAGAAGAAGTGGGAGGAGGAGGAGGAGGAGGAGGAGGAGGAGGAGGAGGAGGAGGAGGAGGAGGAGGACTGTGGGGTCTTTAGTGCTCTCTGAGCTTGGTGGTTTTCTTGCAGACGTTTCATTGCCAAGCTAGGCAATATCATCAGTGATAGAAGAAGTGGGAGGAGGAGGAGGAGGAGGAGGAGGAGGAGGAGGAGGAGGAGGAGGAGGACTGTGGGGTCTTTAGTGCTCTCTGAGCTTGGTGGTTTTCTTGCAGACGTTTCATTGCCAAGCTAGGCAATATCATCAGTGATAGAAGAAGTGGGAGGAGGAGGAGGAGGAGGAGGAGGAGGAGGAGGAGGACTGTGGGGTCTTTAGTGCTCTCTGAGCTTGGTGGTTTTCTTGCAGACGTTTCATTACCAAGCTAGGCAATATCATCAGTGCTAGAAGAAGTGGGAGGAGGAGGAGGAGGAGGAGGAGGAGGAGGAGGAGGAGGAGGACTGTGGGGTCTTTAGTGCTCTCTGAGCTTGGTGGTTTTCTTGCAGACGTTTCATTGCCAAGCTAGGCAATATCATCAGTGATAGAAGAAGTGGGAGGAGGAGGAGGAGGAGGAGGAGGAGGAGGAGGAGGAGGAGGAGGAAGACTGTGGGGTCTTTAGTGCTCTCTGAGCTTGGTGGTTTTCTTGCAAACGTTTCATTGCCAAGCTAGGTAACATCATCAGTGCTAGAAGGGTGTTGGGCTTGCTCTTATTTTTCTGTTTATTATATTATATTTTTTTTAAAAAAAAAAGAACAAACCCCACTCCATTCTACCATTGAGGATGTTACCTACTTGGGTCATGAAACCTCTGTAAGAAAACAACGAAGCTGAGAGAGCACCAAGTATCCAGAATTACTTTGGTCTCATCATAGCATTCCCTAAGTTTCTTAAGGAGCATCGATCCACACGTAACTATTACATCTTCCCAACCTGCCATGATTCTTTTGCACCTAATTTTATGTAACTTCTCTTTTAGAACAAATTGAAATTCATACCCTTAATATAGAACTTTCTGCTCTCAGTATACAAACACTTATATACGGAGTAAAAGTATATTTTCTCTTACAACTGTCTTAAGCTTTATTTGAAACACCTCCCCCCACCCTCCCCAAGGTTTCAAGCTGTCTAAGATGGAAATAATTTCCTATATATAGTGTCTGGGGTATTTCCCCCCCCCTTCTTTATGCCAAATTTTAAAACAAATATATGAAGTTTAATTAGTATACACATGGAAACTGTGTTCATTATTTGTTGCACACTCTGTATTTCCCCCCCTCTTCCCTGGGGTAATGCTTTTAATTAAGATTTTCAAGGGAAATGTCATTAAGCCAGTTCATTTCTCCTATGCCGTGTGTTCCAATGGGTCCTTTGCACTGGCTTTGCACTAATGCCCTATAATTGTGTTTCACTTCCCCTAATTAAACTGGTGAGCAATTGAAATAAGTATCATTTAGAGTATTGATCAGAGGAAATTGCAGGAACAGGATTATAATGTGGATGCACAAGGCTTTTAGCAATTAGCAAAAGTGAGCAGAATCTGGAACTGTGTTTCCCCCCCCCCACTGAATTTCACTTTTCTTCGGTTGTGTATGTCTGTCTGGGCATCTTCTCTGTGTGTGGCTCATAATAGAAAAATCACATATATTTGTGCCTATGGTCCTGATTTTAGCTATCTTTGGAACTGGGTCCTAGAGGGAAATGACTTGATTCCGGAGTAGAATTAATGCTAAGTACTACTTCATTATTTACACCGATGCACACTGTCATCTTCTTAGCCAGCCGGCCATTAATTCATTGCGAGGCGTGGAAATTACACTGGTGTGATTAATCCTCCCTCTCCTTGCTTGTAGTACAGATAAGATTGCCAATGGATGGCAACCGGCTAAACAAAGCCTGTTGCCCCAAACACACCTCACCAAATTTGACACGAGCAAGGTACCATGGTTGCTATCTAGAAGTAGGCATGTGTTTGTTTTGTTGTTGTTGTTCTTAGTTGCAAAGCCATGTCCGACCCATCTCAACCCCATGGACCACGTTCCTCCAGGCCTTCCTGCCCTCTACCATCTTCTGGAGTCCCTTTAAGCTCACGCCTACGGAGACGTCCTCGGACAAGCGCTGGCTCTTCGGCTTTGAAACAGAGATGAGCACCGGCCCCTAGAGTTGGAAATGACTAGCACGCACGTGCGGGGGAACCTTTACTGCTTACTGTCCATGGGGTTCTCATGGCAAAGATACTGGAATGGGTTGCCATTTCCTTCTCCAGTGGATCACATTTTGTCAGAACTCTCTGCTATGAACTATCTGTCTTCGGTGGCCCTGCACAGCATAGCTCATAGCTTCATTGAGTTACGCAAGCCCCTTCACCACGGCAAGGCAGTAATCCGTGAAGGGGTGGCATGTGTTTGTATCTCTGTTTAAAAAAAAAACATGTGAGCCTTCAAAGATCAACAAAAGATGATATATAAACGAGTAGAGTTGAGTACGGAGTAGAATAGAGTAGAGAGTAGAAAGGGTGGAGTAGAGTAGAGAATAGGGTAGAGTGGAGTATAGTGTAGAGAAGTGTAGAGTAGACTCGAGTAGAGTAGACCCAAGAAGGTGATAAGTTGCATATTCTTGTCTGGTTTGATTTAAAATGAAGTATAGACTTACCCTGAGTCATCAAAACACCAATAGCAAACCTGAAAAGCCATTGCATTTTAAAACCGGTAAACAATAACACAAAATCTCTGAGCTTATTGATCTTGTTTTCACAAAAAACCTGACAAAATTCAGAAAGCTATGTGCAAGGATTTGTCCTGGTTGTCATTGAGTAACAATGTCATTGGGAAAAGACACCCCCTGCCTCCTGTCTACAGTACAGTCCTTCCAGCAGTTCCAGGAAAATTTCACACCTATTTCCACTCTAAAGGTACAGATAAACTCCAAGTGGCCCCAAGAGCTCTCAGAGAGAGTACTAACGAGCAGATGACTGCCAAGAAATATGATTCTTCCAATCTTCCCATAATCCTCACCATCATCCCAGAATTGATGATGCTTCTTGGGTGAGGAGAGAAATTATTTCTTCTTCTTCTTCTTCTTCTTCTTCTTCTTCTTCTTCTTCTTCTTCTTCTTCTTCTTCTTCTTCTTCTTCTTCTTCTTCTTCTTCTTCATCAGAAGTTGGAAGGGACCTTGGAGGTCATCTAGTCCAACCCCCTGCTCAGGCAGGAAACCTATACCATTTCAGACAAGTGGCTGGCCAGTCTCTTCTTAAAAACTTCCAGTGTTGGAGCATTCACCACTTCTGGAGGCAGGTTGTTCCACTGGTTAGTTGTTCTCACTGTCAGAAATTTTGCCTTACTACTAGCTTATTTCTCTCCTTGATGAGTTTCCATCTGTTTGCTTCTTGTCCTGCCTTCGGGTATTTTGGAGAATAGCTTGACTCCTTCTTCTTTGGGGCAGCCCCTGAGGATACTGGAAGACTGCTATCATGTCCCCCCTTGTCCTTCTCTTCATTAACTAGACATACCCAATTCCAGCAACCGTTCCCTATATGTTTTAGCCTCCAGTCCCCCAATCATCTTTGTTGCTCTCCTCCTCCTCCTCCTCCCTCCTCCTCCTCCTCCTCCTCCTCCTCCTCCTCCTCTCCCTCTCCCTCTCCCTCCCTCCTCCTCCTCCTCCCTCTCCTATAACCAACTTTAGACAGCTCCAATCACAAGTTAAAGCAAGGTACAAAGCCATATTAAAACTATAAAACTAAGCAGGTTCCCCTTCTTCCAGAAATTTCATGATAAGATTGCCCGTCATCCCAAAAGGGTTCAAGCTTTAAAAATTCAGCCGTTTCATATGGGGGATTTGATCTAATCTGATTCATCACATTAAAGGTGTACGTTCGAAACAATTATTTCAAAAATTGTGACCGAGATTATCGTCATTAGGTTTCGTTCTTTGCTTAATTTCCTGAAATAGAAGTGCGTTTTCAGATGTCTCACTCGGATCCAGAAGCAAATGTGTTTCAAAAATTTGTTTCCAATCCTCGATGTCATTATGTTACCCATTTTTTTTCCAAAAAAAAAATAATGTTTCTGCACATTAAATGTTGGTGGGAAGATTAATGCACTGTTTCCTGTTAAAATCGCCTCCTTCCTTTTCAATATAAAAGCATGTTTGCATTCAATTAGGGTGACATCTGTTTTGTTCTGATGCATAAATGAGTTTTTTAAATTAATAGGTGCATCACTTCCTTAACTATAAATGGTCATATGTAGTTTTTTTCCCCCATACCTAAGAATAGTATATAAATATAATTTTTGGCTGCTTATTGACATTTTTTTAATGTAATGAACTGCCCAATGAAACATAATTATTTTTTTAAAAAAATTAATATGTGTTGTGAATCCGATTCAGCTTGTTGAATCTACCGTGATATCTATTTCTTAGACATAACTATTTCAGATTCAAAAATTGACGTACGACGGTTTGTTTAATGACCATTCAACATTATGAAAGGGCTGAAAAAAGTTACGACTAGCCCTCACACCTACAACTGCCACAATGTCCTCACGGTCATGTAATCAAAGTTTAAGTATCTGGCAACCAGCCTGCATGTACTGTATCATAGTTGCAACATCCCAGAATCACTTGATCACTGTTTCAGATCTTCCCAGCTGACTTCCAACAAGCAAAGTTTGGGGGAAGCCAGATTCATTTAATGGCCATGGCAACAAAGGTTACAAAATTGGGTTCAACTCACCGAATGACTGCATCACTTAACAATGGAAGTTCCAACCTCAGTTGTGGTCATAAGTCAAGAACTACCTGTAGTTAACCATAAAACCCAACTTTAAATCTTTATGCCCAGCTGTCAACATCCAGCTGGAGAATCCAAATAAAACTCCAGCTTCATTCCTTTTCTGAAAGCTTACTGTTTATTGAATGCACTGCATGGTAACGTCATACGAAACTCACTCTGAGGTTCCCAGACACCAGTTCATAGAATTAAACCGTACTTTCCCCAACCAACCCCTCAACGTCTTACGTAATTCATATCAACAAGTTTCACCTTGTTGTGGGAACCGTCTGCTTCAAACCCACACCTGTTCTTAGTGTCCTTGACAAGGCTTCAGGCTCCCAGGGTCCTCAGCTGAACTGAAGAAGTTTCGTTTCTCCTTCTTACCCACTTGAAAGTCACACCTTCCCCCCCCGCTTAATCTAAAGGAAAGTTGAAACGCAGAGGGCACATAGCTGCCAAAGTTTCATGCTTGACACCAGCTTTAGGTCAGAACTGATGAAGCTTCTTGGGTGAGAAGCGAAACTTCTTTTTCCTGCACAAGGAAAAAAACAATCTAGTTGCCTTTTGGAAAAAAAACACACCATTGAGAGACAAGTATAACCTGGATACCTGAAAATCTCCATAGCCATAAAGCCCAAGTCTGATGTATCTTAAGTGATAGTTTTCCTTCAGACCTTGATCGGTTACCCTCTTGGTTGAATTTGTTACTCAGCAGGGACAATTTTAATAATCAGCATCTGTTTCATAAACAGAAACTCTCACCTCCGCCTTCCCCATTGTTTGAGGAAGGAGAACGGTATGAGTAAAGTAAGTCAAGCCAGAAGACCGATCGATATTTCCTAAAGAAATAAAACCCTTATTTTGACAACTCTGCCGGTTAATACATTTTATTTTGTCTTCTGATTACATTACCTCTTACCGGTCCGAGAGGCAAGATAATATATCTGCACCGGGAAGGCTATATTCGAAATCATTTTAGTTTGGTCTCTTTCTCACCCGATTGTAATGTATGCCTTAATAAACGAGGGCAATATTGAAATATTGAATGAACGGCGAAGAATATTGTCATCTCCCTAGCTGATGATTTGAGAAAGGGCAGGGCAGGAAAAGGGGAAGAGAAGAAATGTACATTAAGGCACTATAACCATTGGATCAATAAATAATCTGTCCAGCTGTCTCTGGCTGGATGAATTACTGGATAAATGGTGCTGGATGTTTTGACATACAGTGTGCAGTGGATAAAACTGTTGGTAGTCGGTGATTTATTGGCTGCAGAGGCTTGGGAAGTTACAAAATGGAGGCCTTTCCTCCTATGAGAAAAGCAGGAACACTTCTGTCCTAAACGGGGCCCTTCTGTAGCCTTGTACAGTTAGTCCTTGAGTTACAGCCATTGGTTTAGCAGCTATTGGAAGTTACAGCAGCACTGGGAAAAAATGATGTAGCACTATCCCAGGGGTAGGCAACCCTTGGCTCTTTTATGACTCGTGGACTTCAACTCCCCAGAATTCCTGAGCCTTCCACGCTGAGGGGAAAGGGAGAGGTTTCCCAAGCTGAGC
>NW_028148346.1:0-34368 GCF_947247035.1 Vipera ursinii | reverse complement strand
CCAGGTCAAGGGGGGTCAGTTCTGTAAGAGTAGCAGGCCCCACGATCTCTCGTGGGCTGAATAACGTTAACTGTTAATGAATGGTTAAACAATTAGTCAGTGGAACTCCTTGCCACCAGAAGTTATGGGTGCTTCATCACTGGAGGCTTTTCAAGAAGAGAGCAGCCAGCCATTTGTCTGGAAATGGTCTAGGGCAGGGGTAGGCAACCTTGGCTCTTTTATGACTCATGGACTTCAACTCCCAGAATTCCTAAGCCAGCATGGGGGAACTATGGCCCCTTATGACTCATGGGCTTAGCTGGCTCAGGAATTCTGGGAGTGTCCATGAGTCATAAAAGAGCCGAGGTTGCCTACCCCTGGTCTAGGGTTAGGGTTAGGTAACCTTGGCCCCTTCATGACTCGTGGACTTCAACTCCCAGAATTCCTGAGCCAGCATGGGGGAACTATGGCCCCTTCATGACTCCTGGACTTCAACTCCCAGAATTCCTCAGCCAGCATGGGGGAACTATGGCCCCTTATGACTCATGGACTTCAACTCCCAGAATTCCTGAGCCAGTATGGCTCAACTTGGAAACCGCTCCCTTTCCCCTCAGCATGGCTGGCTCAGGAATTCTGGGAGTTGAAGTCCAGCAGTCATAAAAGAGCCAAGGTTGCCCACCCCTGGTCTAGGGTCTCCTGCTTGAGCAGGGGGTTGGACTAGAAGACCTCCAAGGTCCCTTTCAACTCTGCTATTCTGTACAGGTAGTCCTCAACTTACATCCATTTAGCGAGCATTCATAGTTACAATGGGATTTCAAAAAGTGATTTATGGCCCTGTTTCACACGCCCATTGCAGCATCCCTGTGGTGAGGTGATCAAAATTCGGCCACTTGGCAATGGCCTCACATTTATGACGGTGGCCGTGTCCCTGGGGTCACGTGAGCCCCTTTTGAGACCTTCTGACCAGCCAAGCCAGTGGGAAAGCCAGATTCGTTTAACGACCGTGTTACTAACTTAACAATTGTTCAGTGATCCACTTAACCACTGTGGCACGGAAGGTCATAAAATGGGGCAAAGTTCACTTAACAAACATCTCGCGGGCCAACAGAAATTTTGGGGCTCCATCGTGGTCGTAAGTCGAGGACTCCCTGCATTCAGCAACCTGCCTTTTCTTCTCCCTGTCCTTTTTTTTTTTCCCAGGTTTGCTGCAAGTGAGCGTAACGTACCGACAGACTTTGCAAGGAAACGAAAGCCTGCTAGAGGCTCAAACCGTTTCCCTCTCCCTCCAAATCCACGCAGCGGCCGGCTTGCAAGCAGCGGCCAGGTAAGGAGGAGTTGAAAGCTCAATACAGAGGATCCTCGACTTACGACCGTTCACTTAGTGACGGTTCGAAGGTACAGCAGCACTGGAAAGCACGGCTCGTGGCCGTTTGGCACCCTTAACCACCGTTGCAGCATCCCCCGTGGTCGCGTGATCAAAATTCAGCCACTTGGCAACCGACTCGTATTTATGACGGTCGCAGCGTCCCAGGGTCGTGTGGTCCCCCTTTTTGCGGCCTTCCGACAGGCAAAGTCAATGGGGAAGCCGGATTCTCTTAAAGACCAAGTTACTAACTTAACAGCCACGACGATTCACTTAACGACATGCGACCAGAATGGCGCCCCAAATTTCCGTTGCGAAAAAAGAACATAGTAAAGGGAGTTTCGTCCCGTTTGATGACCTTTCTTGCTTACAGCTGTTAAGTGAATCCCCGCCGTTAAAGGAATCGAGCTGTTAAGTTAGTCAGTCGGTGGTTAAGTGAATCCGGCTTCCCCCCCCCCCTTGACTTTGCTCGTCAGAAGGTCGCAAAAGGGGGTCACGTCACCCGGGGACAGCACGACAATCATAAATAGCCAGTTTCCAAGCCTCCGAGTTTTGATCAGGTGACTACAGGGACACTGCGATCGTCGTAGGTGTGGAAATAACAACAACAATAATAATAATAATAAAAATAAAAATAAAAATTGGAAGGGACCTTGGAGGTCATCTAGTCCAACCCCCTGCTCAGGCAGGAAACCCTATACCATTTCAGACAAATGGTCATTAGTCACTTTTATCAGCGCTGTTGTAACTTCGAAGTGACCGTGGAGACGTCACAACACTGTTAGTGCGAAAAACACTCATAGGTCCCCTTTTCTACAAGCGTCGTCACTTGGAACGGTTACTAAACGAGCGGATGTAAGTCGGGGACGACCTGTCTAAATAAATAAATAAATAAAATCAATGTTTTCTTCTCGTCGCTTAGGGCAGTGGCCGAAAAGTACCCTTCGTTGCAATACAGTGCGGAAATTGGGCTCAACACCTACGTGTCGATACAGCTCCCCTTCCTTCCGGAGGCGGAGCGGCGCAGGACGAGAACCGTGGCTCGCTCGTTCTGTCCCGCGTTTGAGCACCACGCCGAGCTCCCCTGCCGTCTCGTGGTCCAGAGGAGCAGCGGAGAAGCCTGCTGCCTTGGGGAACTCCTGCAGCGGTCCGAGATGGTATTCCAGCTCTATCACCAGCCCCTGAAGTCAGGTGCGACAAACGGAAGTGGGTCCGGTTGTCGAACTGCACAACGTAGCCCCAAAAGCTGGGAGGCCTGGATTCATCGATGGTGAATGCTGCGGTATATAGGCGGTCCTCAATTTACAATGGTTCATTTAGCGACCGTTCAGAGTTACAGCGGCAGTGAAAAGAAAAGGGCTTGTGACCTGTTTTTCGCACTTAACGACCGTTTCATCCTCCCCGGGTCACGTGATCAAAATTCAGATATTTGGCGACTGACTCGTTTTTATGACGGGTCGCCGTGTCCCGGGGTCACGTGATCCCCTTTTTGCGACCTTCTGATAAGCAAAGTCTGGGGGGGAAGCTGGAGTTGCTGAACAGCCACGTGATTCGATTAACAACGGCAGTGATTCACTGAACAACGTTGGCAAGAAAAGTCATAAAATGGGGCAAAACTCGCTTAAGAAGTGTCTCAGCAACAGAAAGTTTGGGCTCAGTTGTGGTCGTAAAGTCGAGGACTGCCTGTACTTCAGTGCAATTTCCCTTCCCTTGATTGAGATATGAGGAGACATTTTCAGAAAGGGCTCTACTTGATTGGCACTACCTGGCCCATGTGGCACTGCCAAGGGTTCTTAATGGTTTCAGTTTCCCTGGCTGTCATGTCAAGGAACACAGGTAGTCCTCGACCTACGACCACAGTTTAGCCCAGAATTTATGTCGCTAAGCGAGACGTTTGTTTTAGTGAGTCCCATTTTACGACTTGCCTTGCCGCATACATTAAGTGAATCCCTGTATTGTTCAAGTTAGTGAAACGGTTGTTAAGTGAATCCGGCTTCCCCTTTGACTTTGCACGTCAGAAGGTCGCAAAAGGGCGTGACCCCGGGCTGCTGCAACCGTCAGTTGCCAAGTGTCCAGCTTTTTACCACACGACCACGGGGATGCTGTGACGGTCATAGGTGTGAAAATGGTCGTAAGTCCCTTTGTTCAGTGCTGTTGTAACTTCGAAGTGTCACTAAACGAATGCTAGTAAGTCGAGGGCTGTAGTAAGTCCCTGTAGTTGAACAGCTTAATTGTATGCTTGTTAGTATATCTATATCTAGATAGATAAATAGATAAATAGATAGATAGATGATAGATAGATAGATAGATAGATAGATAGATAGATAGATAGATAGACAGACAGTTAGACAGATAGAAAAATAGGTGATAGATGATAGAAAAATAGATAGATAGATAGATAGATAGATAGATAGATAGATAGATAGATTGATTGATTGATTTATAGATAGATATGGCATGATAGATGATAGACATAAGGTATATTTAGATGATAGATAGATAGATAGATAGATAGATAGATAGATAGATAGATAGATAGATAGACAGATAGACAGACAGACAGATAGATAGAAAAATAGGTGATAGATGATAGAAAAATAGATGATAGATAGATAGAAAGAAAGAAAGAAAAATAGGTCATAGATAGATAGATAGATAGATAGATAGATAGATAGATAGATAGATAGATAGATAGAGTCCTCAAGTTACAACCTCAATGGAGCCTGCCAATTATGGCCGTAAATTGTGACAGTCATAAAACGAGCCACTTCATGTGGCCAAAGTTGATTTTGCAGCAGTCATTAAGCAAACGGCGCGGCCGTTCAGCTGACTCGCCGTTTGCTCTGGAGCGTTTTTGCCCCGAACCGGAACTAAATGACGGTTTTCAACGAAACCATCATCGGTGGTGGCCTTGTGACTGCCAGATGCAGGAGGACAAGTCTAAATTCAGACCGGTTGCTGACGTGGCTGTGGATATCCTGGGAGTTGAAGTCCACACGGTAGCCGCGTTGGGAGAGCCCTGCTCTTGATTGATACCTTCCAGGAGGAGATGAATTCCAATTATTACGATGAGAAAATTTACATCATCATTGTTCCTTAACTCTTGCAGCTGCTCCGAGGGAAACACAAACGTTGAAAGACTGCCTGCTGGGAACCGTAAGCGTTCCTACCCGAGAGCTGTTAATTCGAAGATCAGGTAAAGACGCCGCCACGTTTCACCGTGACCTCTGCGCTTGTTGTGATTCAGGGAGAAGGGCGGTATACAAATTTAATAAAAGTAAAGTAAAGTAAAGTAAAGTAAGGGTCAGCCTGTGGGTTCGGCAGTTGGGTTGGACGACTCAGAGGAGGAGGAGGGGGGTGTTGAAGATCTTGCTGATGAGAGCCCTCAGCCAGGCCCCTCCCACTTGGTCACCACGGAGACCCAGCTGTGTGAGCCTGACAGTGTGGATGAAGATGACCCACAGCTGGCCCTGTTCAAGGACGCCCGACGCAGGAGGCAGTCAATCAGGAGTAAACAGAGGAAGGCAATGGGGCTCCTCGGAAGGAGGCAGAGAGAAGTATAAAAGGGGAATGCGTGGGAGGGCTGGTTTGCTGAAGGCAACCGCTTGGATAGTTCCTGTTTCATAGCTCCTGTTTCATGGTTGGTGTCTTGTCTTGCTCTGTTTTATGTTAATAAATTTGGCAGGCTTAGTTCCAGCCTCTTGCCGTTTGTAAAGGGGTTGTCCCTGCCTTTTCTGCAGGGCCGGTAGCAGGCTGGTACAGAACAGCGCTTATCACCAGCCAGGTGGACAACCTGGTGCAAGGGGGCATCTGTGGCCGGGAGGCTCTTGCCCTAGAGTCCCCTGGCGCGCCAGACGCGCCCTTCGTCGTTACGATTTATTTAATTTTGCCTCGAGCCTTTCTTACTTTCGCAAATCACTGCCTAGTTGGGTCACGAAACCTCTGGAAGAAAACCACCAGAGAATCCCCTGCGGATTCTTCTCTTCTGTTGGGACCTGCGTTGTTTTGTTGAATTGTCTTGTGTTGCTTTTAAAGAATTCGTCCCAGGGCTGCCTTGTGTGGTTTGGGTGTTTTTGCCGGGGTTTTTTTTAATGGATTGTTTTGTGGTTTCCTACTCAAAAGTTCATCAGAGTTGGACAACGATAACAACTTGGAACAAATAAATAAATGATGTAGCATGAAAGATAGATCTTCCTTCCTCCTTCCCTCCCTTCCTCTCTTTCTTTCGTTCTTCCTTCTTTTCTTTCTTTTCCTTTTTCTTCCCTTTCTTTTTCTTTCTCTTTTCCTTTCTTCTTTCTTTCTTCCTTTCTCTTTCTTTTCCTTCCTTTGTTTCCTTCCTTCCTCTTTCTTTCTTTCTTTCTCTTTTCCTTCTTTCTTTCTTCCTTTTTCTTTCTTTTTTTCCTTTGTTGCCTTCCCCTTCTTTTTCTTTTTCTTTTCCATTCTTCCTTCCTTCCTTTCTCTTTTTGCCCCTTCCTTTGTTTCCTTCCTTCCTGTGTCTTTCTTTCTTCCTTTTTCTTTCTTTTCCTTCCTTTGTTGCCTTCCCTTTTTCTTTTTCTTTCTCTTTTCCTTTCTTCTTTCTTTCTTTCTTTCTCTTTCTTTTCCTTCCTTTGTTTCCTTCCTCTTTTTCTTTCTTCCTTTCTTTCTTTCTTTCTCTCTCCTTTCTTTCTTTCTTTCTTTCTTTTCCTTCTTTCTTTCTTTCTTTTCCTTCCTTTGTTGCCTTCCCTTTTTCTTTTTCTTTCTCTTTTCCTTTCTTCTTTCTTTTTCTTCCTTTGTTTCCTTCCTCCCTCTTTCTTTCTTTCTTTCTTTCTCTTTCTCTTTTCCTTTCTTCTTCCTTCCTTCTCTTTCTTTTCCTTCCTTTGTTTCCTTCCTCTTTTTCTTTCTTCCTTTCTTCCTTTCTTTCTTTCTTTCTCTCTCTCTCCTTTCTTTCTTTCTTTCTTTCTTTCTTTCTTTTCCTTCTTTCTTTCTTCCTTTTTCTTTCTTTTCCTTCCTTTGTTGCCTTCCCTTTTTCTTTTTCTTTCTCTTCTCCTTTCTTCTTTCTTTCTTTCTTTCTTTCTTTCTTTCTTTCTTTCTTTCTTTCTTTCTTTCTTCCTTTCTCTTTTTTTTCTTCCTTTGTTTCCTTCCTTCCTTCCTCCCTCTTTCTTTCTTTCTTTCTTTCTTTCTTTCTTTCTTTCTTTCTTTCTCTCTTTCTTTCTCTTTCTCTTTTCCTTTCTTCTTCCTTCCTTCTCTTTCTTTTCCTTCCTTTGTTTCCTTCCTTTGTTTCCTTCCTCTCTTTCTTTCTTTCTTTCTTTCTTTCTTTCTTTCTTTCTTTCTTTCATCAAGAACTCATTCTCTTTGTGTTTCCTTTACAAGGTCTCAGAGGTTGGTACCCCGTCATTCTCCCAGAGGATCTCTCAACATCGCGGTGTGCAAACGTCTTGCAAACCGTCGCCGGAGGCTTGGACCTTTCAGTTGCATTTGTTCACCCCGGAGACCGAGAGCGTGTTCTAGAGACTGCAGATCTCCTAGGCTGGAGTTGGAAGGAACGCTGCTCTGATGATCTGCTGGAGGATAGCGAGAGTGAAGGACACTCCCCTTCGACAACGGTCCGTGTGACTGTTTCTACTCCTCGGCTGTGGTTACCGTTACAGAGCATGCTACTCGCAGGACAGACCCACTTAAATAAAAGCGTCTATTGCTACCTCCGCTACAAACTGTACGATCAAGAAGCCGCTTGGACCTCACTGAGGAGGCCAAAAATAACAGAAGGCGAGAAACACGTGACTGTGACGTTTAAGAATCCCAACCATATGGAGCTCCAGTCCAGTCCAGCGTTATTCTGGTATTTCAGGGAAGAAAAACTGGAACTCCAGGTGTGGCGAGCCTACGGCAAAGATGGTGATGCGGAAAGACCGCGGGATACCGATCGCTTGATCGGATCAGCCTACGTGGACCTGGCATCACTGGCAGACAGCCCACGAAAGAAGAAAACAGTCAGTGGTATGTTTATAGCAGTTTTTAAAGGAAAGTGCAGGTAATCCTCGACTTGCGACCAAAATTTCTGTGGCTAAGCAAGACAGCTGAGAGTTCTGCCCCCATTTTACAACCTTTCTTGTCGCTGTTGTTAAACCAATCACTGAAGTTGTTAAGTGGGTAACACAGTTCGTTAAGCGAATCTGGCTTCTCCCCATTGACTGCTTGTCAAAAGGTCACAAAAGGGGGTCACGTGACCCCAGGATACTGCAACCGTCATAAATGTGAGCCGGTTGCCAAGCGTCCGAATTCTGATCACGTGACCGTTGGGATGCTGCGACAAGTCGTGAGTGTGAGAAACAGTCCCAAGTCCTTTTTTTCCAGTGCTGTTGAAACTTTGAACGATGGCAAGAAAGGTTGTAAAAGTCACTTAACAACTGCCTCGCTTACCAGTGGAAATTTTGGGCTCAACTGTGGTCACAAGTCAAGGACGACCTGTAAAAAGTTGGTTCAATTTAAGGTAGGTTCTACGGCACCGTGAACCGATGGCCAACTCAACCTGTGGTGGGTTCCTCCTTCGAAAACCAAGCGACTTCTTCTCATTCTCATTTTGAATGAGCCTCACTTCCTCCCCTTGTCGCAGGTGTCTTTCCCTTGTTCCGACGAAACGCTGCCAACCTGGGGGGAGCCGCGCTGCGCATTCACATTGCGGTGACACCTGCCGGTCCATCCGGCGGGCCTGGGAACTCTGAAGATGACCGGGATAGCAGTAACAGCAACAGTGTTGAAGAAAAGAAGGCAGCAGAACAGGAACTGGGAGTCCGCTCGGAGGCAAATCCTTCCATCGACGAGCTCCCCCAGGAGAAGCCTCCTGTGAGGGATCTGGAGGACACATTCGCTGCGAGCATCCTCGTGGAAAGAGCCATGCACCTAAGCTTAAAAGGTAAGCGGGTGTCAGTCCTGCCTCAACTTGAACCTTTAAGCCAGGGGTGTCAAACTCAATTTCATTGAGGGCCGCATCAGCATTGCGGTTGCCCTCAGGGGGCCGGGTGGGTGTGGCTTGGGTGGGTGTGGCCTACTGGGTGGGCGTGGCTAGAGTGCGTATGGCCTACTGGGTGGGCGTGGCCAGCTCTACATCGTTTGCATCAAGGGTGCCTATGGGGGCCTGGGCAGGAGTGGGACAGATCTGGGGGTCTCTGGCAGAAGGAGGGTCTCTGGGCCAGGGCCAAGGCAGTGGGGGACGTTCCCTCACTGTTTCCAGGATGGCTTTGCGGGCCACATGAAACCACTTCGCAGGCCGGATCCGGCCCCCGGGCCTTGTGTTTGACATGTCTGCTTTAAGCGATCCTTGACTCCATTCGTTTACGTATCGTATACTAAAGCTCGAGTGGCTTACGGTAAAACAGGGGTGTCAAACTCAATTTCATTGAGGGCCGCATCAGCATTGTGGTTGCCCTCAGGGGGCCGGGTGGGTATGGCCTGGGTGGGTGTGGCCTACTGGGAGGGTGTGGCTAGAGTGCATATGGCGTACTGGGTGGGCATGGCCAACTCTGCATCGTTCACATCAAGGGTGCCTATGAGGGCCTGGGCAGGAGTGGGACAGATCTGAGGGTCTCTGGCAGAAGTACGGTCTCTGGGCCAGGGCCAAGGCAATGGGGGCCATTCCCTCACTGTTCTCAGGATGGCTTCGCGGGCCACATGAAACCACTTTGCGGGCCGGATCTGGCCCCCGGGCCTTGTGTTTGACATGTCTGCGGTAAAACAAAGCCAGAACTGAGATTCGCCTACCAAGTCCCTACTCCAGGGCTTTTGAACCAGCGGTACGGGTACCACCTGTGGTACATTGGCACCTGGCAGGTGGTACGCGACCATCCTAGAAAAGTGGCAGCGGGGGAGGGGAATGAGCTGAACCGGTAGCAGCACCGCACAAGCCTGAGCGAGAGACGGCTGGAGCTGCAGGGCTGTCGGGGCTCAGCGGAAGCACCAGGATCAGCGCCAGGATCCAGCTGGAGCTGGGTGCCGATCCTGGCGCTTCTGAGCCCAGAAGAAGCGCCGATCAGCTGGAATGTTGCAGCATCTCCAGGGCCTTGTGATTGACATTCAGATGCTTGGCAACTCATTCATATTTATGACGGTCACAGTGTCCCAGGGTCACGTGAAGGGACCAAAACCTGCTGCAACCACCCAGCAGAGGGGGTGGGGGAATAAAAACCAAATACACCCCACCCCACCCCCCCTGCCAATCCTCACAACAGTGAAAACCTCGGACAGGAGGAAGAGCGCCACCGGGCAGGCAGGCAGGTGTCTTGCTCGGCTGTGGCTCGGGGGGGGCATTTTTTTCAGGGCCATTGTAACTTCGAACAGTCACTAAGCCAACTGTTGTAAGTCGAGGACTACCTGTACTTATCACTTTTTTCCTTTTTTTTTTTTTGGTCATCAAGGTGGTAGTCTGATGTTTGCCATATCCTAAAAGTGGTACAATGGGGGAAAAGGTTGAAAAGGCCTGCCCTAGGTCTAACTTTTCCCTCCCAGACCCTTCCCATTACTGCTCCCATCGCTCAGTCAAAGAAGATGTTTTTGAAGCAGTCACTCTGCGTGTAAGCTGTCTTGCAGCTGCACTTCGTGGCACCCTCAGAGGCCGGTTCGGAGGAGGAGGAGGAGGAGGAAGAGGAGTTGGAGCACTTATTTCCATCACTTTTACTTGCCCCTCCTGCCCAGGGGCCACGGCAGACTGGCGTTGAACAACTGCGAAGCACAGGTGTGAACTGACAGTTCTGATAGGTGTGGGTGCCCTCTGCAATCCTCCAACTAGCATATAATCCCCATCTTTTTTTTCTTTACGGTGTGGCCTTCAAATTCGTCATTCGTAGGGCCTTTAATAATATTTTAGAAACATCGGAAAAACTCTAATTGGTTCAGATAAGCTTTAAAAGAGGCATGTCCAACTCGTGGCCCACAGTTCATATAATTTTTTTTAAAAAACAAAAAACTAAAGGAGGTTTGTTATTTATATACGTTAGCTAAAGGTAAAAAGGTAAAGGTTCCCCCGCACACGCGTGCTAGTCGTTTCCGACTCTAGGGGCCGGTGCTCATCTCCGTTTCAAAGCCGAAGAGCCAGCGCTTGTCCGAGGACGTCTCCGTGGTCATGTGGCCGGCATGACTAGACGCCAGAGGCGCACGGAACGCCGTTACCTTCCCACCGGAGCGGTCCCTATTTTCCTACTTGCATTTTTACGTGCTTTCGAACTGCTAGGTTGGCAGAAGCTGGGACGCGTAACAGGCGCTCACTCTGCTACGCGGCACTCGGGATTCGATCTGCCAAACTGCCGACCTTCTGATTGACAAGCTCAGTGTCTTAACGCAGTGAGCCACCGCGTCCCTATGTTAGTTAGCTACATACTATATTAAGATAGTCCCCGACTTACAACAATTTGTTCAAAGTTCCAGCGTCGCTGAAAAAAAGTGACCTGTGACTGTTTTTCACACTTACGACCGTTGCAGCATCCCGGTGGTCACATGATCAAAATTGGCACGCTTGGCAACTGACTCGTATTTATGACGGTCGCAGCATCCCAGGGTCACGTGATCCCCTTTTGCGACCTTCTGACGAGCAAAGTCAATGGAGAAGCCAGATTCACTTAACAACCATGTTCCTAACAACCACAGTGGTTCACTTAACAACTGTGGCAAGAAAGGTTGTAAAATGGGGCAAAGCTCCACTTAGCAAATGTTTCGCTGAAGCAACAGAAATTTTGGGCTCAGTTGTGGTCGTAATTGAAGGACTACGTGTACAATACAATACAATGATAAAATAAAATGCAGGCGTTTGCAATTCAGCCAAGCTGGAAGTAGAAGGGGGGCAGCCATCTCCTGGGTGATTGGCACATAGTCACCAGCTGGTTTTCGTGCCTAAGACAGGACTAGAACTCACCGCCTCCTGGTGATTGGCCCAAAGTCACCCAGCCGGCTTTCATTCCTAAGGCGGGACTAGAACTCACCGTCTCCTGGCGATTGGCCCAGAGTCACCCAGCTGGCTTTTGTGCCTAAAGCAAGACTAGAATTCACTGTCTCCAGCTGATTGGGCCAAAGTCACCCAGATGGCTTTCATGCCTAAGGAGGGACTAGAAGTCACCGTCTCCTGGTGATTGGCCCAAAGTCACCCAGATGGCTTTCATGTCTAAGGAGGGACTAGAACTCACTGTCTCCTGGTGATTGGCCCAAAGTCCCCCCAGCCACCTTTCATGGCTAAAGCAGGACTAGAACTCACTGTCTCCTGGTGATTGGCCCAAAGTCATCCACATGGCTTTCATGCCTAAGGCGGGACTAGAACTCACTGTCTCCTGGTGATTGGCCCAAAGTCCCCCCAGCCACCTTTCATGGCTAAAGCAGGACTAGAACTCACTGTCTCCTGGTGATTGGCCCAAAGTCACCCAGATGGCTTTCATGCCTAAGGCGGGACTAGAACTCACTGTCTCCTGGTGATTGGCCCAAAGTCCCCCCAGCCACCTTTCATGGCTAAAGCAGGACTAGAACTCACTGTCTCCTGGTGATTGGCCCAAAGTCCCCCCAGCCACCTTTCATGGCTAAAGCAGGACTAGAACTCACTGTCTCCTGGTGATTGGCCCAAAGTCCCTCCAGCCACCTTTCATGGCTAAAGCAGGACTAGAACTCACTGTCTCCTGGTGATTGGCCCAAAGTCACCCAGATGGCTTTCATGCCTAAGGTGGGACTAGAACTCACCGTCTCCTAGTGTTTGTCCTAGTCACCAGCTGGTTTTCGTGCCTAAGACACGACTAGAACTCACGATCTCCTGGTGATTGGCCCAAAGTCACCCAGATGGCTTTTGTAGCTAAAGTGGGACTAGAACTCACCATTTAGGGCCAGCTATGAGTCGGATAAAAGAATAGAGCAGAGTGGATCGGAACGGAACGCAAGCGCAGGCAGGAATCGAAGGGGGCCAGGCTTGAGAAACAGCCCTTTGTTCTGCTTTTGGTGCCCGGCGGACCTTATTCCTAGAATTTCCTCCCCCGCGGACTGTTTCCTTGGCCCTTGCGCTCTGCCCTTAAAAATCCCCCCCCCAATTGTTCCGTCCCGTTGCGCCCCAGTACTTCATGCCGAAGGCCAGCCCAACCGGGCCAAACCAGACGAATCCATTCAGCGCCTTCTCGTATTTCCCTCCCACCCACCCCCCCAAGAAACTCTTTTTGGTAAGCACACCGCCGGCTTCCAGAGCGGCGTGGCTGAAGAGCAGGTGAAAGAGCAGTCGGGAAATGATTTTCAGAGTTTCCTCCCCTCGCTCAGAGTGCCGCTTCCCTCCTCCTCCTCCTCGCACCGCTGGCCCATTCCTCCGAAGTTTTATTTGAGTTTATCGTATTATTTATTTATTTTTTAAAAAAAATTTATTGCTTTTATGTAAACGTATATTTAAACAAAAAAATACATATAAAAAATAAGACATACATAAACAATGCAAGCAACGAAAATACAACAAGAATACTTAACTTCCGTTATTCCTAATCTTTCTAATCATTTTCAGGTGACTTCCTCGAGTCCCGTCCCCCCTATCTGCGTTTCTTCGTAGATCATCATTAGCAATTTCTATTTCATAATTTTAAATCATATTTAATATCGATCTGTATTTAACTTCTTATCATTCAACAATCGTTGTTTCATATTATCCTTAATACTAAACATGGAACTCTAAAACTGCAACCTATAAACACTTCCAAGTCCCTTTCAAACTAGTCGATATGACAATATTTCTTCAAATAGTCCTTGAGTTTCTTCCAATCCACCCGCGAGTTCTATCGTATTATTTATTTTTGTCTCTGCTTTCAGGAAGGGCCGCTCAACGCTTCAGCGCATTCTTGCGCTTTGATTTATGTTTTTTAAATGATCGTAGCGTCTCGCGTTGCACCGGCCGCCCTCGAGTTACGTCCACAGTGGGAGCCCAAAGCGCGTGTGGCTAATTTCTCCTTTTTCTCGAAAGCTATTCAAAGGAAGGCCAAGCTTGACATCTAATGAAAGCGGCCGTTTCTCGTACAGGGGTGGGGAAGAGGGACCGATCAGAAAGGAAAGGATTTTATACAAGGGAGGGGGTTTCTCAACGACCGTCTGTTTAGTGACCGCTCAGAGTCGGAGCGGCGCTGAAACAGAAGACGTACGGCCGTTTTGCCACACTTAACGACCGTTGCAGCATCCCCAAAATTTGGAGGCATGGCCACTGGTTCATATTTATGACGGTCGCAGTGATCCCTTTTGGCGACCTTCTGACAAGCACAAAGTCAATGGTGGCAGCCAGATTCACTTAACAACAGTGGCAAGAAAGGTCGTAAAACGGGGCAACGCTCCCTTAACAACCATGTCGCTCGCTTAAGGACTGCGATGATTCACTGAACTGTGGCGAGAAGGGGGGGGCAAAACTCCCTTATCCAATGTCTCGCTTAACGGTGGAAATTTTGGACTCAGTGACGGTCATAATTTGAGGACTACCTGAATCTACTTCTCTAAATTTAACCTAGATTTGCTTCTCATTTGTGACACGTCGTAGAACAAGGCCAGTTTAGACATTTGAAATATGTTGTGTGTGTGTTTTTTTAAAAAAAATCAGTTGAAGAGCATTATATAAAATGGTTTAAATAAGCCTAGGGAACAACCTCCAAGATTTCAGGAAAGATAAAAATACAGTGGTTATTGGCCACTGTATTGAAGGGAAAGGAAAAATGAGCTGTGGAAACTTCTTTATATTTTTAATGCTTTACTTTATTCTTTTACCTTGTTTCAGTGCCTCACTTTTTTGGATCTACAATGTTCTTTATCATTAGCTTGAAATATGTGTATTCTAATTCTGTTGTACTCTATTCTGCTCTGTATTCTAATTCTGATCTCTTCCCTATTCTGTTCTGTATTCTATTCTATTCAGTTCTGTTCTATTTCTGTTTCTATTTCTATTTCATTCTGCTCTACGCTACTCTACTCTATTCTATATTTCTATTCTGTATTTCTATTCTGTTCCATTCTATTCTCATCACATTCTATATTTCTATTCTATTCTATTCTATTCTATTCTATTCTATTCTATTCTATTCTATTCTATTCTATTCTATTCTATTCTATTCTATTCTATTCTTCTATCCAAATGCTATTCTATAATTCTATTCTATTCTATTCTCATCACATTCTATATTTCTATTCTATTCTATTCTGTTCTATTCTATTCTATTCTATTCTATTCTATTCTATTCTATTCTATTCTATTCTTCTATCCAAATTCTATTCTATAATTCTATTCTATTCTATTCTCATCACATTCTATATTTCTATTCTATTCTATTCTATTCTATTCTATTCTATTCTATTCTATTCTATTCTATTCTATTCCATATTTTCTATTCTATTCTATTCTATTCTATTCTATTCTATTCTATTCTATTCTATTCTATTCTATTCTATTCTATTCTATTCTATTCTATTCTATTCTATTCTTTATTGCTCAAGGCCATAGCCTATAGAGTTTTATTACAGAGCATCCAGGATTTTGCAGTCGAAACCAGAAGTGGGTAGATTTGCTTATTTTTATATAATAACTTTCTTTGGACAAGGATGAGAAAGTGCATTAGTTGAAGGTACAGTGGGCAGCTGCTGGAAGAGGACAGCCATTGGTGCAAAAGAAACAGGAGTCAAAAGGCCACCCAGGACAGGAAAACAGAATTAATGTTCTAGGAAAAAGTCTAATACTATTATCTGGGTGTTTTACTCCCCTGGAGCACCCTGGGCACTGGAGGAGAATGTGCAGTGAAATGCAACTACAGAAATAAAGAGGTCGTAAATCAGGGGTCTTCAAACTTGACCAAACTTTAAGACTTGGTCTGCCAGCATGGCTGGCTGAGGAATTCTGGGAGTTGAAGTCTACGAGTCATGAAGGGGCCATAGTTCCCCCATGCTGGCTGAGGAATTCTGGGAGTTGAAGTCCACCAGTCATGAAGGGGCCATAGTTCCCCCATGCTGGCTGAGGAATTCTGGGAGTTGAAGTCCACCAGTCATGAAGGGGCCATAGTTCCCCCATGCTGGCTCAGGAATTCTGGGAGTTGAAGTCCACGAATCATGAAGGGACCATAGTTCCCCCATGCTGGCTCAGGGGTGATCTAGAGGGAGGATTGGACCTTTAGCGGAGCAGATTACAAATCTTGAGGAATGACAGGCAATATATTCCCTCAACAACATATCGCCTAGGCCAGGGGATAGGACTTCATGACTGGTGGACTTCAACTCCCAGAATTCCTGGGCCAGCCATGCTGAGGGGAAAGGGAGAGTTTCCAAGCTGAGCCATGCTGGCTCAGGGATTCTGGGAGTTGAAGTCCACCAGTCATGAAGGGTGCCATAGTTCCCCCATGCTGGCTCAGGAATTCTGGGAGTTGAAGTCCACGAGTCATGAAGGGGCCAAAGTTTCCCCCATGCTGGCTCAGGAATTCTGGGAGTTGAAGTCCACGAGTCATGAAGGGGCCAAAGTTCCCCCATGCTGGCTCAGTCCACCAGTCATGAAGGGGCTGTAGTTCCCCCATGTTGGCTCAGGAATTCTGGGAGTTGAAGTCCACGAGTCTTAAGTCCAGGTTTGATGATCCTTGTCGTAAATTCTTGACTTAACAACCACAACAGAGCCCCAAATTTCCATTGCTAAGCAAGAAAGTCATTAAGTGAGTTTTGCCCCATTTTATTCCTTTTCTCGCCAGGCTTGTTAAGTGAATCGCTGCAACAAGTAACACGGTTTTTGAGTGAGTGTAGCTTCCCCCATTGACATTGCTTGTCAGAGGTTCACACAAGGGGATCCCAGCAACACTGGGACACCTGCAACCGTCACACACACACAAGCCAGTTGCCGGCCGTCCAAATTTTGATCCCGCGACCTCGGGGATGCTGCTGGGGTCATAAGTGAGGAAAAACATTTTTGCGCCATTGTCACTCTGAACCCTCACTGAAGAAATGGCTGCAAGTCCAGAACTACATGTAGTTGTTCACACACACACATGCGTGCGCGCAAGACAAAACCAACATCACATCTGAAGGCAGAAGAGAGAGAGGCAGAACCCAGTAAGCGGAGAGGCTGTTTGCATCTTGTAAGGATGAAATCGGCTTTAGAGGCAGAAGAATGTCAACTTTCGTTTTTTCCCCCAAAGAAACGTCAACTCCGAACGTGGCTAGTAAAGTCCAGCTTTTTCACTGTCAGCCCCTTGCAAGAAGCCAGAATCATAACATCGTTTCCAATGCAGACCTCTTTCGCCTTAGGTATCCTGCCTTGAGTGGAGGGGGGGGTTGGACTAGAAGACCTCTTGAGGTCCCTTTCAGCTCTAGGATTCTATGTTCTGTTAACGCACTTTCTCAGGTTTCCTGGATCAGCTTGCTGTCGAGAAACGGTTCAAGAAAAAAAGATGTTGAGACTCTAGGAAGAGTGCAGAGAAGAGCAACAAGGGTGATCAGGGGACTGGAGGCTAAAACATATGAGGAACGGTTGCTGGAATTGGGGATGTCTAGTTTAATGAAGAGAAGGACGAGGGGAGACAGAATAGCAGCCTTCCAGTATCTCAGGGGCTGCCCCAAAGAAGAGGGAGTCAAGCTCTTCTCCAAAGCCCCTGAAGGCAGGAGAAGAAGCAACGGATGGAAACTAGTCAAGGAGAGAAACAACCTGGAATTAAGGAGGAATTTCCTGACAGTAAAATTAACCAGTGGAACAACCTGCCTCCAGATGTTGTGAATGCTGGAAGTCTTTAAGAAGAGAGTGGAAAGCCATTTTTTCTGAAATGGTATAGGGTTTCCTGCCTGAGCAGGGGATTGGACTGGATCAGGGCTTTTCAACCTTTTCAGCCATTGTACCACTTTTAGTATATGGCAGGGGTAGGCAACCTCGGCTCTTTTATGACTCATGGACTTTAACTCCCAGAATTCCTGAGTCAGCTATGCTGACTCAGGAATTCTGGGAGTTGAAGTCCATGAGTCATAAAAGAGCCGAGGTTGCCTACCCCTGGTATATGGTAACACCAAAGTACCACCAGTCGCCTAGCATGGTGTCAAAAACTTGATGACCAAAAAAAAGGAAAAAAAAGTGATGAAGTACAGGTAGTCCTCGACTTACAACAGTTCGCTTAGTGACTGTTTGAAGTTACAATGGGCCTGAAAAAAGGGCCCCCCCAAGCCACAGCCGAGGAAGACACCTGCCTGCCCGCCCGGCAGCGCTCTTCCTCCTGTCCGAGGTTTTCACTGTTGGGAGCATTTCTGTTGAGGATCGGCAGCGGGGGTGGGGTGGGGGGTGTTTGGTTTTTATTTTCCCCCTGCTGGGTGGTTGCAGCAGGTTTGGGTCACTTCACGTGACCCTGGGACACTGTGACCGTCATAAATAGGACTCAGTTGCTAAGCATCTGAATGTCAATCACAAGATCCTGGAGATGCTGCAACATTCCAGCTGATCGGTGCTTCTTCTGGGCTCAGCAGACACGCCAGGATCAGCGTTGAGCTCCAGCTGGATCCTGGCGCTGATCCTGGCGCTTCCGCTGAGCCCCGTCAGCCCTGCAGCTCCAGCCGTCTCTCGCTCAGGCTTGTGCGGTGCTGCCACCGGTTCAGCTCATTCCCCTCCCTCGCTACCACTTTCCTGCAATGGTCGCGTACCACCAGCCAGGTGCCAACGTACCACAGGTGGTACCCGTACCGCTGGTTGAAAAGCCCTGGACTAGATGACCTGCAAGGTCCCTTCCAACTTTATCATTATTATTGTTGTTGTTGTTAATGTTAAAAGACTTTTTGTTTCTTTGTCGTGAAATTGTCACAGAACGCAAAAGTGACATCTTAAATTGCTCGGTTTTCAGGGAGTCCTCTTGCAGAGCGCGGCGTGACGTCACCCAGTAGCTATGTCTCCTTTGTGGCCACGGACGCCGATAACCCTCTTACCACCGCCACCATAGAAAACACAGACTCCCCCGTGTGGGATTTTCAGCAGCAGACAAGGTAGGTTAAGACGTCCCTGTAGCAGCTCTCGGTGACATTTTTGCATTCCTTTTTGTGTTCTTTGATAATGAAATGCAAAAATGGTGTTTACATGGAAATAAGAATAGAATAGAATAGAATAGAATAGAATAGAATAGAATTACAGAATAGAATTACAGAATAGAATTACAGAATAGAATTACAGAACAGAATGGAAATATAGGATAGGATAGAATAGAATAGAATGGAATGGAATGGAATGGAATGGAATAGAATAGAACCTTGGAGGTCATCTAGTCCAATCCCCTGCTAAGGCAGGAAACCCTATACCATTTCAGACAAATGGCTGTCCAGTCTCTTCTTAAAAACCTCCAGTGTTGGAGCATTCACAGCTTCTGGTGGCAAGCAGTTCCACTGGTTAATTGTCCTCAGCATCAGGAAGTTTCTCCTTAATTCCAGGTTGCTTCTCTCCTTGATCAGTTTCCAACCATTGTTTCTCGTCTTTCCCTCTGGTGCTTTGGTGAATAATGTGATCCCCTCTTCTTTGGGGCAGCCCCTCAGATACTTGAACACTGCTATCATGTCACCCATTTCTTCTTTTCTTTAGACTAGCCAAACCCAAGTCCTGCAGCCGTTCTTCGTACGTTTTGGTCTCCAGGCCTTCATCTGAGTTGCCTGTGTGTCTCTGTTTTTGCCTTTCTTGTAATATGTAGAGAGGCATAGTATTAAACACTGAGATCATTGAAATGTGAGCTGCCATCATATTTGAAATGCTGATAGCAGCAAGATTATGTTTTGCTTATGTTTTCGAGAGAGGGCCGAAAAGCAGCAAAAAAACCTGACCTGTAGGTTGTTCTGGAAATACGATCATGGCTACTATTTTGTGCCCATAGAAACCGGCTTTCTAGACCAGCCACGTTTATCCTTTATGTTTTTCTAAACATTCCCGCCTTCATCTGTAGAGGGCTGGGAACGCTCCGGAATACAGGTACTCCTCGGCTTACGACCACAATTAGAATAGAAAAACAGAGTTGGAAGGGACCTTGGAGGTCATCTGTCCAACCCCCTGCTCAAGCAGCAAACCCCTATACCATTTCAGACAAACTGCTGTCCAGTCTCTTCTTAAAAGCCTCCAGTGATGGAGCATCCACAACTTCTGGAGGCAAGTAGTTCCACTGGTTAATTGTTCCCACTTTCAGGAAATTTCTCCTTATTTCCAGGTTGCTTCCCTCCTTGACGAGTTTCCATCCGTCGCTTCTTGTCCTCCCTTCAGGCACTCTGGAGAATAGGTGGAAACCCCCCCCCTCTTCTTTGGGGCAGCCCCTCAGATATTGTCACCCTCACATTTCTGTCACTAAGCAAGACAGTTGTTGAGTGAGCTTTGCCTCATTTTGCAACCCTTTTGCCACCACTGTTAAACGAATCTCTGCAGTCGTTGAGTTGAATCACGCAGGCCTTAAGCCCATCCGGTTTTAACTTTGCTTGTCGGAAGCCGGCTGGGGAGGTCACCCAACGGGGATCACGTGACCCCCGTGGATGCTGCAACCCTTGTAAACACAGGCCAGTTGCAAAGTGCCTGAATTTTGATCATGTGAACCACGGGGAGGCTGCGGCAGTTGTGAGTGCGAGGACCGGTTGCGAGTCATTTTCTTCCAGTGACGTTGAAACTTTGAATGGTTGCAAATTGTACAGGAAGGAAGAAGGATGGAGGAGAAGGCGAAGGCGAAGGGGCAGGGGAAGCATCCAAGACTGGACAGCCACTTGTCTGGAGTGGTGCAGGGTTTCCTGCCTGAGCAGGGGGTTGGACTAGAAGACCTCCAAGGTCCCTTTCCAACTCTGTTATTATTATTTGCTTACTAAGATGTGGTTGCACTCTAGGTAGAGAACTCAGGAATTAGAACTAAACCTTAAAACTGTTCCACAGTTTTGTCATTTCCCCAACAACTAGGAACAACTAAGATGATTAAAAGGCCTGGAGACAAAAAAAAACATACGAAGAATGGGTTGCAGGACTCGGGTATAGGCCGGTCTAGAGAAAAGAAGAACTAGGGGGGGGACATGATAGCAGCCTTCCAGTATCTCAGGGGCTGCCCTAAAGAAGAGGGAGTCAAGCTATTCTCCAAAGCGTCTGAAGGCAGGACGAGAAGCAATGGATGGAAACCAACCAAGGAGAGAAGCAACCTGGAATTAAGGAGGAATTTCGTGACAGTGAGAACAATTAAACCAGTGGGACTCCTTGCTTCCAGAAGTTGTGGGCGCTCCATCACTGGAGGTTTTCAAGAAGAGACTGGACAGTCACTTGTCAAAAATGGTCTAGGCTCTCCTGCTTGGTTGGACTAGATGACCTCCAAGGTCCCTTCCAGCCTTATTCTGATTGAATAGGCCCTGGTTGCCACCGGCTTGTTAGAACTTGCTGTTCAACATAATTGGAAAGAACCAGATTGAAGCAAGCTTCTATACTAGCAGTCCTTGACTTGCAACCATTCATTCAGCGACAGCCGTTTGTCTGAAATGATATGGGGTTTCCTGCCTAAGCAGGGGGTTGGACTAGATGACCTACAAGGTCCCTTCTGACATTATTATTATTATTATTATTATTATTATTATTATTATTATTATTATTATTATTATTATTATTATTATTATTATTTGAAGTTACAACAGCACTGGAAAAAAGTAACTTAGGACCGTTTCTCACACTTGCGACCATTGCGGTAGCCCCACGGTCAGTTGATCAAAAAATTTTATGCTTGACAACTGACTCGTGTTTATGACGGTCGCGGTGTCCCCCGGGGTCACGCGATCCCCTTTTACGACCTCCTCACAAACAAGAGTCAGGAAGCCAGATTCTCTTAACAACGGCTGTGATGTACTGAACATCTGGGGCCGGAAACGTCGTAAAATGGGGCAGAACTCACTTAAGAACTGTCTCGCTTAGCAACAGAAATTTTGGCCTCCGTTGTGGGTCACACGCCGAGGACTGCCCGTACACCAAAAACTTTCCCGACAACCTGCTGGAAAGTGATTGTTTCCCTCTAGCGATCGTGTAAACATGTTTCTGATTTGTTTCTGAATTCTTTTGCAGACTCTCCAAGGAGCTTCTGTTGGATCCCCAGAAAACTCTGGTCTTTAAAGTCTGGCATAAAGCAGGTAACCCCTTTCTCCCGTCAGAACTCCTTCCTTAACTGTAGTTTAGCAATCTTTTTTTTTTTAAAAAAAAGATGGATGGCGAGCTATCTGCCTATCCACCCTGTGCTGTGATATTCATTGTTGTTTGCGTATTGTTCACGTATTCATTTGTGGTTGACACGTATTACAGTTTATTTCAGTAAATGGATACCGAAAGAAATGTACTGCTGCTAGTACTAATGATCAGTCAGAAGCTAGAACAGAATAGAATAGAATAGAATAGAATAGAATAGAATTATAAAATAAAAATATAGAATAGAATTACAGAATAGAATAGAATAGAAATATAAAATAGAAATATAGAATAGAATTACAGAATAGAATAGAATAGAAATGCAGAATAGAAATATAAAATAAAAATATAGAATAGAATTGCAGACTAGAATAATATAGAAATACAGAGTAGAAATATAGAATAGAATAGAATAGAATAGAATAATAGAATAGAATAGAACAGAACAGAACAGAATTACAGAGAGAATGGAAGAGAAGAGAAGAACTGGAAGGGACCTTGGAGGTCCTCTAGTCCAACCCCCTGCTCAGGCAGGAGGCCCTGTGCCAGTGGTGGTGAACCTATGGCACGCATGCCAGAGGCGGCACTCAGAGCCCTCTCTGTGGGCACGCGTGCCATCACCCCAGCAGAGTTCGCCAGAGTAGCGAGCGTGTGGCGTTGGGAAGCAACGGGGCAGGAAGTGAGCGAGCAAGCGGCATTGACCCCCCTGGGGATGCCTCGCAGATGGCAAGGGACCCCCCCCACCCGCCCCAGCCTGTTGACCCCCCCCAGGTATCAGAGCAGGAGTCGGTGAGCGCACAGGGGCCGACAGCATCTGGCAGCAGGTGCTATGTAGCCCGCTGCGAATACCGGGCCAGCCCTCCGGCAGCAGCGTTGCGGCGGCACCGGCAACACGTGGAGTCGGGAGAGCATGTGATGTGGACGGCCGGACATGCCTACTCTGCCACTGGTCATCTCCTCAGCCCCCTCGAGGGTCTTGCCCTTGGCCCACGGGTGGAGCGCATTCCCCTCACGCACCTCGGTACCTACTGCGGCCACCAGCCACTCACGCAGGTCCATTAGGTCGCCGTCCAGAGCCGCAGGCCCGCCCAGCACGGAGGAGGTGAAGTGGTGAGCCAGGAAGCCCACCGTAGAGGTGGTCGAGCACGCCCAGGGCCAGCAGGCAAAAGGCCACCCCGAGCGGGGAAAGCCAGATCCCCATCGGCGTCATGGCCGCCCAAGCCCAGCAGAGATGGGGCGGAGGCATGAAATCCTAGCTGGGACTGGGGGGCCATGGCGCCGACGGGGATCCGGCTTTCCCCACTTGGGTGGCCTTTGGCTTGCTGGGCGTGGGCATGCTCGACCACCTCTACGGCGGGCTTCCTAGCCGACCGCTTCTCCTCCTTCGTGCTAAGCGGGCCTGCAGCTCCGGACGGCGGCCTAATGTCCATTTGGAAGAAGGCCGATTAAACTGGAAGCCTTCAAAGCTGAATCAGATCCTTTTCTACCCAGTCGATCGCCTTTTCTCTCCATCGCCCTCGTCCCCTTGGCTTTCCTAGACGGTTGGAATTGGGGGTACACACCGAGATTTCTTGCCGCGAGGTGCAAATGTTCGCTGGCGCCGCTGAGATGGCTGGCGCGCTTTGACGGGCTGTTTCCCCCCCCCCGCAGAGGTGGAGCGAGTGATGGGGTTTGCCTCCGTGGACCTCTCGCCGCTGCTCTGCGGCTTCCAGCACATCTGCGGCTGGTACAACGTCACCGACCTCGGCGGGCAGTGCCGGGGGCAGGTGAAAGTCGCCGTCTGCCCCCTGGAAAATATCGCTCGCCTGAAAGAAGAGAGGCAGGCCAGAAGTTGCCAGGTAAAAGCACCGCGCACGCACACACACACACACACCTCTTTTGTGTGACCAAATGGCCTGCAGACGTTTTGATTTATCGTTTTATTATTCTTTTATCAGTTTATTGCTTTATTGTTTTATTAATTTGTTGTTTTATTTATTCATGTTTTTTGTTTTTTATTTTATTGTTTTATTTACTGTTTTATCAATTTATTTTATCAATTTATTGTTTCATTAGCTATCATTTTATTAATTTGTTGTTTTGTTTATTGTTTTATTTGTTGTTTTATTTATTCATGTTTGTTTTTTGTTTTATTTCTTGTTTGTTTTATTTATTTACTCTTATCAATTTATTGTTTTATGTATTGTCTATGGTTTTATTAATTTGTTTTATTTATTTATTTTTCTTTCTTTGTTTTATTGTATTGTTTTATTTGTTTACTGTTTATCAATTTACTGATTTATCAATTTATTGTTTTATTTGTCTATGGTTTTATTAGTTTATTGTTTTATTCATTTTTATTCACTGTTTTATTGTTTTGTTTATTGATTTGTTCTTTGGAGTTTTTTCGTTTGTTTATTTTATTTATCGTTTGTTTCATTGTTTTTTTGTTGATTTATTTAGTCTCAATTTCTCTCTTTCCTGTTGCTTGATTGACTACAGGTAATCCTCAACTTACAACCGTTCGTTTTGCGACCGTTCAACGGTACAACGGTAGCGAAAAAAATGTGACTGAGGCCCCGTTTTTTTCACAGCACCCCCGTGGGTCACGTGATCAAAAATTCAGCCGCTTTGGGCAGCTGACTCATACTTACGACGGCTGCAGTGTCCCCGGGGGTCACGTGATCCCCTTCTGCAGCCTCCTGACCAGCAAAGCCAATGGGGGAGCCGGATTCGTTTAACGACCGGGTTATTAGCTTGTCAACTGCAGTGATTCACTTAACAACCGTGGCAAGGAAGGACGTAAAACGGGTCAACCTGAACAAACGTCTCACTTACCAAGGGAAATGTGGGGCTCAGTTGCGGTTGTAAGTGGAGGACTACCTGTGCTTCTGGCAAGCTTTTGCCAGATCCTAACAAGCCAGTGGCCCGATCGTGGAATTGGGCCAGTTCCCAACTTTTGGGGCACCGGGGACCCGTTTCGTGGAAGACCGGTTTTTCCACAGACTGGAGCCAGGAAGGATGTTTTATGGTAGGTTTTTGCTCGCTCACCTGCCGCTCACCTCCAGCTGGACGGGCCAGTTCCGAACCGGTCACGGAACAGGTGGGGAGCCCTGCTCTGGAACGTGGTGGAGATGCCCACCTTAAGGCCTTTTGCTTCGCAGGCAAAAGACTCGGTTCCTCCGTTCTCCTCCTTCTCCACAAGAGGCACGGCCAGACTCTCAGCTCCTCCGTGGAAGAAGAGCCCAGAAGCTTCCGGTCGTGCCAGGTGAGACGAAACAAGAGGTCGATGGTTGTTCCGAATAAGTAAAATGGTCGCGGGGCTGCAAAAGCATGGCATGGTGTTGGGCTTACTCCGTCGTAGGCATGCATCAGCCGGGGTACCTGGCCTTGTGTATCTGATGATGCCTTCCCACAAATTCAGCCGGGCTAAAATTTCAGATTTTACCTCCTCCTCTTGCATCATGTGACAGCAAGATGAGTTGGATATATGGATGGATGGATGGATGGATGGATGGATGGATGGATGGATGGATGGGTGGATGGATGGAGATAGACAGACAGACAGACAGACAGAAGGCAGGCAAGATGATAGATGGATTGATGAATAGCTAAATAGTTAAAGGATAGATAATACAGAGATAGATTTTGTTGTTAGCTGCGAAGTCGTGTCCGACCCATCGCGACCCCATGAACAACGTTCCTCCAGGCCTTCCTGTCCTCTACCATCTTCTGGAGTCCATTGAAGCTCACGCCTGCTGCTTTAGGGACTCCATCCAGCCACCTCCTTCTCTGTCGTCCCCTTCTTCTCTTGCCCTCCATCTTTCCCAGCATGAGGCTCTTCTCCAGTGAGTCCTTCCTTCTCCTTAGGTGGCCAAAGGATTTGAGTTTCACCTTCAGGATCTGGCCTTCTAAAGAGCAGTCAGGGTGGATCTCCTCTAGGACCGACCGGTTTGATTGCCTTGCAGTCCAAGGGACTCGCAGGAGTCTTCTCCAGCACCAGAGTTCAAAGGCCTCCATTCTTTGGCGCTCAGCCTTTCTTATGGTCCAACTTTCACTGCCATACATTGCAACTGGGAAGACCACAGCCTTGACTATACGCACTTTTGTTGGCAGGGTGATGTCTCGGCTTTTTAGTGTGCTGTCTAGATTTGCCATGGCTTTCCTCCCGAGGAGCGTCTTTTAATTTCTTGGCTACAGTCCCCGTCTGCAGTGAAGAGAGATAGATAGGTGGATAGATATATAGAGAGAAAGATAGGCAGACAGGCAGGCAGGAATAGAAGATGATGGATGGATGGATAGATAGATAATGGATAGATAGAGAGATAGATAGTAGATTGGTGGATAAAGAGATAAATATTTTTTTATTTTTTTTTATTTTAATCCTATTTATAGGATTAAAATAAAAGACTCCGAAGACTCAGCGCGGCTTACAATTTAAGCACAAACCAATGTGCTTAGCAATAACCTTCATTCTATGTATATGTTTGCTTATTAGGGCTTTCGGCCCCCGCCAAGCGGCATTATTACAAAGTCAGCTTATTGCCCCCAACAATCTGGGTCCTCATTTTACCTACCTGGGAAGGATGGAAGGCTGAGTCAACCTTGAGCTTGATGGGATGCGAACCTGCAATAATTGCAGGCAGCTGGTGTTACTTAAGGAGGCATTAGCCCACTGCTCCACCAAGGCAGGCAGGAATAGAAAATGGATGGATGGATGGATGATAGCTAATAATAATAATAATAATAATAATAATAATAATAATAATAATAAGAAGAAGAAGAAGAAGAAGAAGAAGAAGAAGAAGAAGAAGAAGAAGAAGAAGAAGAAGAAGAAGTTGGAAGGGACCTTGGAGGTCATCTAGTCCAACCCCCTTCTAAGGCAGGAAACCCTATACCATTTCAGATAGATAGATAGATAATGTGTTTGACCTTTCCTTGGGGGCAAATAGAAGAAGAAGAAGAAGAAGAAGAAGAAGAAGTTGGAAGGGACCTTGGAGGTCATCTAGTCCAACCCCCTTCTAAGGCAGGAAACCCTATACCATTTCAGATAGATAGATAGATAATGTGTTTGACCTTTCCTTGGGGGCAAATAGCAAATGTTGATGCCACTCCAGGCTTAGCTGATGTTGTCTCTTCCTTAGCAGGACTGGATCCCGTTACAAAGAGCACGTGCAGAATGTCCGATGGTTCCACACGTCGTTACAGCAAGCGGAAGAAAACACGGACCACCTTGGAAGGCTCGATTCACCCTCCGGTCCCTCGCAGACATCTGTCTTCAGAGCTCTGAGGTGAAAAGATTAAGCAAGGCTAGGCGTAAATGTCACAGTAGCCAGACCAGGGACTCAGGAGTGAAGTCACCAGAAAGCAGGGGCCTTCAAACTGGGCCCTTTTATGACTGGTGGACTTCAACTCCCAGAATTCTGGGAGTTGAAGTCCACAAGTCATCAAAGGGCCGAGTTTGAAGACCCCTGACATAATGTGAGGGGAAAATAATGCTAACTCAGAAAGAGCTAAACTGGTGTTAATCAACCTCGGCCATTTTAAGAGGTGTGGACTTCAACTCCCAGAATTCCGTAGCCAACGTGCCTGGTTGAGGAATTCTGGGAGTTGAAGTCCACAAGTCATCAAAGGGCCGAGTTTGAAGACCCCTGACATAATGTGAGGGGAAAATAATGCTAACTCAGAAAGAGCTAAACTGGTGTTAATCAACCTCGGCCATTTTAAGAGGTGTGGACTTCAACTCCCAGAATTCCTCAGCCAACGGGCCTGGTTGAGGAATTCTGGGAGTTGAAGTCCACAAGTCATCAAAGGGCCGAGTTTGAAGACCCCTGACATAATGTGAAGGGAAAATAATGATAACTCAGAAAGAGCTAAACTGGTGTTAATCAACCTCGGCCATTTTAAGAGGTGTGGACTTCAACTCCCAGAATTCCTCAGCCAACGTGCCTGGTTGAGGAATTCTGGGAGTTGAAGTCCACAAGTCATCAAAGGGCCGAGTTTGAAGACCCCTGACATAATGTGAGGGGAAAATAATGCTCAGAAAGAGCTAAACTGGTGTTAATCAACCTCGGCCATTTTAAGAGGTGTGGACTTCAACTCCCAGAATTCCTCAGCCAACGGGCCTGGTTGAGGAATTCTGGGAGTTGAAGTCCACAAGTCATCAAAGGGCCGAGTTTGAAGACCCCTGACATAATGTGAGGGGAAAATAATGCTAACTCAGAAAGAGCTAAACTGGTGTTAATCAACCTCGGCCATTTTAAGAGGTGTGGACTTCAACTCCCAGAATTCCTCAGCCAACGGGCCTGGTTGAGGAATTCTGGGAGTTGAAGTCCACAAGTCATCAAAGGGCCGAGTTTGAAGACCCCTGACATAATGTGAGGGGAAAATAATGCTCAGAAAGAGCTAAACTGGTGTTAATCAACCTCGGCCATTTTAAGAGGTGTGGACTTCAACTCCCAGAATTCCTCAGCCAACGGGCCTGGTTGAGGAATTCTGGGAGTTGAAGTCCACAAGTCATCAAAGGGCCGAGTTTGAAGACCCCTGACATAATGTGAGGGGAAAATAATGCTAACTCAGAAAGAGCTAAACTGGTGTTAATCAACCTCGGCCATTTTAAGAGGTGTGGACTTCAACTCCCAGAATTCCTCAGCCAACGGGCCTGGTTGAGGAATTCTGGGAGTTGAAGTCCACAAGTCATCAAAGGGCCGAGTTTGAAGACCCCTGACATAATGTGAGGGGAAAATAATGCTAACTCAGAAAGAGCTAAACTGGTGTTAATCAACCTCGGCCATTTTAAGAGGTGTGGACTTCAACTCCCAGAATTCCTCAGCCAACGGGCCTGGTTGAGGAATTCTGGGAGTTGAAGTCCACAAGTCATCAAAGGGCCGAGTTTGAAGACCCCTGACATAATGTGAGGGGAAAATAATGCTAACTCAGAAAGAGCTAAACTGGTGTTAATCAACCTCGGCCATTTTAAGAGGTGTGGACTTCAACTCCCAGAATTCCGCAGCCAACGTGCCTGGTTGAGGAATTCTGGGAATTGAAGTCCACAAGTCATAAAAGGGCCGAGTTTGAAGACCCCCTGATTTAGGGCCATTCATTTAGCGACTGTTCGAAGTTAACGGCGCTGAAAAATGGGACTTAATGACTGTTTTTCACACTTAGCGGCCATTGCAGCATTCCCATGATCACATAGTCAGACTTGGAGACTGACTCAGCTCCTGACAAGCAACCAGGGAAGCCAGATCACAGTCGAACCACAGACTTACGTTGCTAAGCAAGACAGTTGTTAAGTGAGTTTTGCCCCATTTTATGACCCTTCTCGCCACTTTTTTCAAGTGAATCACGGAAGTTGTTAAGTTAGTAACCTGGTTGTAAAGTGAATCCGGCTTTTCCATTGCTTTAGTTTTGTAAGAAGGTTTCCAAAGGGGACATTGCAACCGTCATAAGTACATGCCAGTTGCCAAGCCTCTGGATTTTGATCGCCTGACCGTGGGGAATGCTGCAGCGGTTGTTAAAAGAGAAAAATGATCATAAGTCCCTATTTCCAGTGCTGTTGTAACTTTGAACGGTCACTGAACAGATGGTTGTGAGTCGAGGATCTAGTGTCCTGGAGGTTTACCGTGCACCTGATCTGTCTTCCAGGAAAAACCTGAACGAGCTGGACGAAATCCAGAGGTATTTCAGTGAAAAACTCACCAGACCTTTTGCAGACTTAAATGCTCCTTGTCTCACCATGGATGGTCTTGACATCCAGAGACCTTTCTCCAAGGGGCCAGATCCAGAAGGAGACCATCTGGAGAAGAAGCCCACTCATCTGGCTTCTCAACTTAGCAGCCAGAGTGTTGGTAAGTTGTCCACCATCCATTGTCTTCTGGGTGGCTCTTGAGAAGACCGCAGTGACTAGTGTAATACTATCCAATTTTATGCCCACAGTTCCCTTTGGTAGTGGGCATAAAATAATCCTTCCGTTACAAGGGTCTTCAAACTTGGCCCTTTTATGACTTGTGGACTTCAACTCCCAGAATTCCTCAGCCAGGCACGCTGACGGAGGAATTCTGGGAGTTGAAGTCCACAAGTCATAAAAGGGCCAGGTTTGAAGACCCCTGGGGTGTCCAAACTTGGCAACGGTAAGACATGCAGACTTCCAACTCCCAGAATTGCCTGGCTGAGGAATTCTGGGAGTTGGAAGTCCACAAGTCATAAAAGGGCCAAGTTTCAAGACCCCTGATATAGATATAAGGGCTTAGTTTGCGGGTAGGGATATAGGAGATAGGGCGGGATATAAATCCCATTAATATATATATAATATATATATATTAGAGCCTTGGTGGAGCAGTGGGCTAATGCCTCCTTCAGTAACACCAGTTGCCTGCAATTAGTGCAGGTTCGAGTCCCACCAGGCTCAAGGTTGACTCAGCCTTCCATCCTTCCCAGGTAGGTAAAATGAGGACCCAGATTGTTGGGGGCAATAAGCTGACTTTGTAATAATGCCACTTGGGGCGTGTGTGAAAGCCCTAATAAGCAGGCATATACATAGAATGAAGGCTACTGCTAAGTTTGTAAGCCGCCCTGAGTCTTCGGAGAAGGGCGGGATATAAATGGAATTAAAATAAAATAAAATAAAAATATTAGGCCCACCCCCAAAAATCAAGCTAGGGCTGGGGTTTACTTTCAGGGAAATACGGTACAGCGTTAGTAAGTAATTTGACAGTGTTGTGGGAATTAGGTGTTCAGCAGAGTGATGGCACGGGAGGGGAAAAAAACACCTTAACTTTGTGTGTTAATTGTTTTGGCGTGCGATGGCCTATAGCAGCATCCTGAGGTGTAGGAGCTAAAACAGTTTGTGTCCAGAAATAGAATGAAGATCATTCTGTTGAAGAAAGTGTTAATACCACTTTACAAGGCCTCGGTAAGGCCGCACTTGGAATACTGCATCCAGTTTTGGTCACCACGGTGTAAAAAAGATGTCGGGACTCTAGAAAGAGGGCAGAGAAGAGGATCAGGGGACTGGAGGCTCAAACATGCAAGGAACGGTTGCTGGAATTGGATACGTCTACTTTAATGAAGAGAAGGACCAAGAGTGACGCAATAGCAGCCTTCCAACATTTGAGGGTCTCCCACAACAATGAAGGGGTCAAACTATTTCCCAAAGTAGCAAAAGGCAAAACAGGAAACAACGGATGGAAACTAATCAAGGAGAGAAGCAACCTGGAACTAAGGAGGAACTTCCTGACAGTGAGAACAATTAACCAGTGGAACAACCTGCCTCCAGAAGTTGTGGGCGCTCCATCACTGGAGGTTTTTAAGAAGGGACTGCACGGCCATTTGTCTGGAATGCTACAGGGTTTACTGTCTCAGCAGGGGGTTGGACTAGATGACCTCCAAGGTCCCTTCCAAATGTATCAGTATTATTATGTGAGCGGTCTGTAGATGTTTTCTCAGCCTTCTTTCTGGCTTGCGCAGTAGACCGCTCCTCAGTGGAAGGCAGGCTGGTTGCGATGGGTTGTTTTTTTCCCGCAGTCCTAACTACCTGTCGAAATCTGTGTCTGTCTTGTTCGGTTGCTGTGCCAAAACATAGACGTGTTATAGAGGCGCAGATGACAGACTCAACAATTCCTCCGTGGAACGTTTCTCAGCAGCTCCTGGGGGCGTCTTGAGAAATTTTTCGAAATTTCCCGTCGCTAAGCAAGACAGCCGCTAAAGGGATTTCCGCCCCATTTTTACGACCTTTTTTGCCACGGTTGTTAAGTGAATCGCTGCAGCTGCCACGGTTGTTAAGTCAAGCCGGTTTCCCCATTGACTCTGGTTGCAAAACTTTGATTGCGTGACCCCGGGGGACGCCGCAACGGTCGCTAAGTGTGGGAAACGGTCATAAGCCACTTTTTCCCAGTGCCGCTGTCACTTTGAACGGTCACTAAACTAATGTAAGTTGATCACCCTGACTCTGGGTCAATGCGACAGTCGCAAGTCCATGCCAGTTGCCGAGCCTCCGAGTTTTGATCACATGAGCCCCGGGATGCCGCGACGGCCGTGAGCTGTCATAAGTCGCTCGTTCCCCAAATAAGCAGCGTTTTCTAATAAATTGCACCCTTTGTCGAAGGCACACACAACAGCTGTGATTCGGCAAGGGTGAAATGAAAATATGTTTGTCTCTTGGATATCGCTTTGGTCTGTAAAGTTGACCGGAACGGACGTCTGCCTCAGCATAAAACTTGGCAAAGCAGAATTTAAAACTGTTTGGGCTGCTTTGCAAACATTTTAAAACACAGTCTGGCCTGGTTTGCGTCCTGCAAGAAAATGATAGTGTGTGCTTTGAAATTAAATAGTATTTGCGTGTAGAAAAAGGCTGTCTTGGCATATGGGTATGAGTCTGTGTTTCTTGTTTTGCATCCTTCAAATGAGCGGTTTTAGGCGGTTAGTTGAAGGGCGTCAGAGCGTTCAAATATTCGTAGTATAATTGTGTAGCAAAGGACCCTTCGCGCTGTATTTCTGTCTCACTTAGATTTTGGAGTTTTCTCTTTTTAATTTAGAGTCACAGCTCAAAGAATCATGAACCGGAAGGGAGAAACAGGCCCTGCTAAGACCGATTTTGTTTTTTGTTTTTTACACTTTCAAAATCAAAATTAAAAAAAACATCAACTTTTTCAGTTCAGGAAGAAATGTCCCATAGCTGTCAAAAAAGAGTGGAATAAATTGTTTCCAATGCACGTAGTGCCTTACAGAGGGAGAGAATTGAGATGATGTGAAGTGTTAATACCATTTTACAAGGCCTTGGTGAGGCCACACTTGGAGTACTGCATCCGGTTTTGGTCACCACGATGTAAAAAACGATGTCGGGACTCTAGAAAGAGGGCAGAGAAGAGCAACGAAGACGATTAGAGGTCTGGAGGATAAAACATACAAAAAACGGTTGCAGGAATTGGGGATGTCTGGTTTAATGAAGAGAAGGAACAGGGGTGACATGATAGCAATCTTGCAGTATCTCAGGGGCTGCCCCAAAGAAGAGGGAGTCAAGCTATTCTCCAAACCACCAGAAGACAAGAAACAACAGCTGGAAACTAATCAAGGAGAGAAGCAACCTGGAATTAAGGAGAAATTTCCTGACAGAACAGTTAACCAGTGGAACAGCATGCCTCCAGAAGCCACAGGGGGTTGGACTAGATGACCTCCAAGGTCCCTTCCAACTTCTTCATCATCATCATCATCATTATTAACAATTTGTTTAATGACGGTTTGAAGTTACCGTGGGTAGTTAAAAGTAAACAATAGCAAATAACAAAATCATTTGTAGATAGCTCAAATTCCCTCTCCAATTCCTTATAATGACATTATCAAATTAATCAAATTAATACATTTCTAGTTGTAACACAGTCAATTAGAACAATTTTCAAAATATTTTCACTTACGCATATCCATGTCCTGCTTTTGAGTTTTACCTAATTGCAATAAAATGTTCCAAAGTAGCCTATAATATATAAAAGAAAACTTAATTTTCGGGTAGCCCACATTTCCCCATTTCATTATATAGTAGTAACTATCCTGTCCAAAATGCATACATTATTCATTCCGATGCATTCTTATTTTATACAAGTTTATTCTGTTTAACATCTTAATAGTATAGATCAGTTCTAATAGGTAACTTTCCTTTCCCTTAAAAGTCTAAAAGTTAAGTATAAAATCAGTGTGCATCTTTTAAAGATTCCCCTTAGCCCATCAAAAAAAAATTCTTTAGCTCTGTCATTGCAACAAATATATTCCATTTATCGTCTTAATAATTCATCATATATTAAAATAATATCTTTTATCATATCCTTGCAAAATCTATAATATAATTCAAAGTTATATTCTAATAGCTAATCCAGTCATGGCGAACCTTTTAGAGAGACCGAGTGCCCAAACTGCAACCCAAAACCCACTTACGTATTGTCGGGTGCCGGGTGGGCGTGGCCCATTGGGTGGGTGTAGCTGTGGTGGTAACGGCAGACCGGGTGGGACTAAAAAATTCAATCAATCAATTCCAACTTTGAAAGATCTTTTTTTTTCCCTGCGAGAAGTTGACATTGATTGATTGATCGAAACTGGGGGGGGGCTTTTTTTGCACATGGCGGCAAAGGCCTAAAGCGAAAAGGTTTTATAAAACCCAGCTGAAGGCCTGGGACTGGGGCGACAGGGCGCGTGCCCACAGAGAGGGTTCTGCGTGCCACCTGTGGCACCCATGCCATAGGTTCGTCGCCACAGAGCTCGTGTTGTGATTCAGGGTCAGCCTGTGGGTTCGGCAGTTGGGTCGGACGACTCAGAGGAGGAGGAGGAGGAGGGGGTGTTGAAGAGCTTGCTGAGGGGGTTGAAGATCTTGCTGATGAGAGCCCTCAGCCAGGCCCCTCCCACCTGGTCACAATGGAGACCCAGCTGTGTGAGCCTGACAGCGTGGATGAAGATGACCCACAGCTGGCCCTGTTCAAGGACGCCCGACGCAGGAGGCAGTCAATCAGGAGTAAACAGAGGAAGGCAATGGGGCTCCACGGAAGGAGGCAGAGAGAAGCCACGCCCTGAACTGTATAAAAGGGGAATGCGTGGGAGGGCTGGTTTGCTGAAGGCAACCGCTTGAAAAGCTCCTGTTTCTTGGTTCGTGTCTTGTTCTATTTGTTTTTGTAGCAATAAATTTGGCAGGCGTAATTCCAGCCTCTTGCCTTCTTGTAAAAGGGGTTGTCCCTGCCTTTTCTGCAGGGCCGGTAGTAGGCTGGTACAGAACAGCTCGATCTATTTCATTATATAATAATTTTCCCCTTTTCTTTCCTTTAGATCTGTGGGCTAAGAGGAGAAACGCTCCTGAAGAGTCCTCACACGCTCACGGAGACCTGGCCAGATTCTCAAGTGCTGAGCAGGCCCTCCTCGAACAGGAAAATGGAGCCTCCAGGACCGG
>NW_028148347.1:0-16939 GCF_947247035.1 Vipera ursinii | reverse complement strand
TTTCCTTCTTTTAAAAATGTTTCACTTCTCATCCAAGGAGCTTCTTCACTTCTGTTCTACAGAACTCTTCTACAGAACTGAAGAAGCCTCTTGAATGAGAAGTGAAATGTTTTCAAAACAAAAAACAAAAAAATGCACACACAGAAGAAAGTCTAGTTGCCTTCTGGAAAAAAAGCGCACCTTTGGGACAACCACGACCTGGATGATGGAGAATCTGCATAGACATTGGCCATTTACTTTAGCCTGATCAAAGCTCTCTCTTGAGAACTTCTTCCTGCAGGTAACAAAAATGTCCCCTACTCCTTATCAGTACTGGTACTTCTTGATTTACAACCAGTGACCTTTAACGGTTGCTATGGCACTGACTTATGACCACTCTCACAACTGTCACAGCATCCCCATGATATCATTTTGATGCTAGAGAAATCCATTTCGCTCCCATAATATAGCCACAACAATTGTCTCATTGAACAACAGACATTTTGAGCTCAGTGGCGGTTGTAAGTCTGCAACAACTTTTTTTTTGTTATTTGGTGGTCCTAAGTCTGTAAATGCTCATTTTTGTTTGCCTTCCCAGTTCTAATGCTGGAGAGATCCATTTTGCTCCCATAAGATAGCCAGATGTTTCCATGCTTCTTCGTTTTTGGTTCCTTAGGAGTAGAGATTTTATTTATCAGTGTGTCAAAAGTTTCAGATCGGAAGCATCTCCAGTGCAAAGCAGATGTTCCAATTGTTACGATAAGTAAACACCCAGAACAGCAATTTCTACATTCTGAACTCAACCTCGAAGGAACACACAAGGTTGCCAGGTTGTGTGGTGGCTTGAAAAAGGAAGCAGGGAAAGATTAAGAGAATTGAACTGGTCTGAGAATGGTGTTCTTTACCAGCCTGCTACCGGCCCTGCAGAAAAGGCAGGGACAACCCCTTTACAAACGGCAAGAGGCTGGAATTACGCCTGCCAAATTTATAGCTACAAAAAACAAACAAGACACGAACCAAGAAACAGGAGCTTTAAGAAACACGAACTATCCAAGCGGTTGCCTTCAGAAACCAGCCCTCCCCACACATTCCCCTTATATAGAGTTCAGGGCATGGCTTCTCTCTGCCTCCTTCTGAGAAGCCCCATTGCCTTCCTCTGTTTACTCCTAATTGACTGCCTCCTGCGTCGGGCGTCCTTGAACAGGGCCAGCTGTGGGTCATCTTCATCCATGCTGTCAGGCTCACACAGCTGGGTCTCCGTGGTGACCAAGTGGGAGGGGCCTGGCTGAGGGCTCTCATCAGCAAGATCTTCAACCCCCTCAGCAAGGTCTTCAACACCTCCCTCCTCCTCCTCTGAGTCATCCGACCCAACTGCCGAACCCACAGGCTGACCCTGAATCACAACAAATGGATAAAAAAGCTCAACATTAAGGACTGTCTTTGGGTTCTACATATCCCGTCAGGATTTTTCTACTGTATTTCTCTCAGGTTTGACAGGGGCCTGTAGGAGAAGTTTATAATTCTTAAATCCCTTTTGGATAACGGTATTGTTTTATTTATGAATATATATGTGTTGTGTACCTATGCATATATGCCTTGTATTTGTGTAGGTATGTGTGTTTACGGATACCCAGGAATTTGTCTAGTATTTGTATTTTATACTGCTATAAAATAGTTTGTTTACGTATATTTTTATTGTGTATATAATGGTGTGTATTGTGTATATTTTATTTATTTATAAAGGTAAAGGTAAAGGTTCCCCCACACACGTGTGCTAGTCGTTTCCAACTCTAGGGGCCGGTGCTCATCGTTTCAAAGCCGAAGAGCCAGCGCTTGTCCGAGGACGTCTCCATGGTCATGTGGCCGGCATGACTAGATGCCAAAGGCACACAGAACGCTGTTATCTTCCCACCGTAGTGGTCCCTATTTTTCTACTTGCATTTTTACGTGCTTTGGAACTGCTAGGTTGGCAGAAGCTGGGACGAGTAACAGGCGCTCACTCTGCTACGCGGCACTCGGGATTCGACCCGCCAAACTGCCGACCTTCTTATCGACAAGCTCAGTGTCCTAACCCACTGAGCCACCGCCTCCCTTATATTTAATTATACCCTGCCTTTATTATTTTTAAAATAAATAACTCAAGGTGGTGAATGTGCCTAATACTCTTTCCTCCTGCTATTTTCCCAACAACGGTAACAATTCTGTGAGATGAGCTGTGGCTGAGAGGGAGGCCCAAAGTCACCCAGTTGGCTTTCATAGCTAAGACAAGACTGCAACTCACTGTCTCCTGGTGATTAGCCCAAAGTCACCCAGTTGGCTTTCATGGCTAAGACAAGACTGCAACTCACTGTCTCCTGGTGACTGGTCCAAAGTTACCCAGTTGGCTTTCATGGCTAAGACAAAGACTGCAACTCACTGTCTCCTGGTGATTGGCCCAAGTCACCCAGTTGGCTTTCATGGCTAAGACAAGACTAGAACTCACTGTCTCCTGGTGACTGGTCCAAAGTTACCCAGTTGGCTTTCATGGCTAAGACAAGACTACAACTCACTCTCTCCTGGTGATTGGCCCAAAGTCACCCAGTTGGCTTTCATGGATAAGAGAAGACTAGAACTCACTGTCTCCTGGTGATTGGCCCAAAGTCACCCAGTTGGCTTTCATGGCTAAGAGAAGACTAGAACTCACTGTTTCCTGGTGATTGGCCCAAAGTCACCCAGTTGGTTTTCATGGCTAAGACAAGACTAGAACGCAATGTCTCCTGTTGACTGGCCCAAAGTCACCCAGTTGGCTTTCATGGCTAAGACAAGACTAGAACTCACTGTCTCCTGATGATTAGCCTAAAGTCGTCCTGGTGGTTTTCATGGCTAAAACAAGACTAGAACTCACTGTCTCCTAGTGTTTGGCCCAAAGTCATCCAGTCTGCTTTCATGCTTAAGGTGGGACTTGAGCTCTCAATCTCTGGATGATAGGCCCATATGTCAATCTCCTAGTTTCTTGCCTAGTGCTTTCACCACCAGAACAAACTAGTTTTTTTAAAATAATAATAATAATAATAATAATCTAACTTTATACAGTATATTGAATGGCCTTGAAAACTAAAAAAAGATTTATCCTGAACAATAAAACAAATGTATGTACACAGAGAGACAGATTGGATTAAAACTCTGCTCCGACTTCTCTCACAGAGATCTAATTTTAGACCTATCAGCAAATTCTTATCATTTAAAAGAAGGGGTCACACACACATATACACACACGTATAAAAAATATGTTGAGACTCTGGAAAGAGTGCAGAGAAGAGCAACAAGAATGATTAGATTGGAGGCTAAAACCCAGAAAGAATGACTGCAGGAATTGGGTATGTCTAGTCTAGTGAAAAGAAGGACTACGGGTGATATGATAGCAGTCTTCCAATATTTGAGGGGCTGCCAGAAAGAAGAGGAGGGGGTCAATTTATTTTCCAAAAGCACCAGAAGGCAGAAGAAGAAGCAACAGATGGAAACCAATCAAGGAGAGAAGCAACCTAGAACTAAGGAGAAATTTGCTGAGAGTGAGAGCAATTAATCAGTGGAACAACTTGCCTTCAGAAGTTGTGGGTGCTCCAAGAGATTGGACAACCATGTGTCTGAAATGGTATGGGGTTTCCTGCCTCAGCAGGGGGTTGGACTAGAAGACCTCTAAGGTCCCTCCCAACTATTATTCTATGAGTTATTTATGAGCATTTACACATATCTCTCCAGCCCTGCATTCATGGTCGAGCAAGACAGGAGTTTTAAATCTGCAGCTGAACTCATGATATCCTTGCCATCAAAACTGCAGAGACCTGAAATTTTCAAGTTCTGCCTGTTTCTTTTTCTTTTAAGAGAATGAGATGAAAGAGGCTTTTTTACATTCAAATTTCTTCTCCTCCTCCTCCTCCTCTCTGACTCCTGTGGTGACCTCACGTGTCACCCATCGTTTGAGGGCTTCAGGCTGTGCCTGTGAATTTACTGCCTTTGACAGGTGATGGATACTGAATTGACAGCCCCCTGAGAATGAAGCACTACTTATTCAACAAATTGTCACACATCGACAAGGGGAAGTGACCCGGTGCTGCTGTTAGCAGATTTCACCGGCTCTCTTTTTCTTCCAAAGGAGATATACAAATCAGCCTTTCATTCTTCTCACCTTGCCCAGCTACGCTCACTTTTCCCCATGTCCCAATCCACAACTTCTGGAGGCAGGTTGTTCCACTGGTTAATTGTTCTAACTGTCAGGAAATTTCTCCTTAGTTCTAGGTTGCTTCTCTCCTTGATGAATTTCCATCTGTGGTTTCTTGTCCTGCCTTAGATGCCATGGAAAATAAGTTGACCCCATCTTGTTTATGGAAGCCCCTTAGATATCGGAAAACTGCTATCATGTTACCCATAATCCTTCTAGTCCTTCCTGGAAAGGCCAGGAAGTTGTTGTAGCAGTGAGGGAGTAAGGGTGGGAACGGCAAACAAGGAAATCCATGTTGGGAATGTCACCTAGCAATTTTAGATTGATGGATATATTTCTAAAAGAATCCAGATGCCTTCCTTGCTCATTAAGATTTCTGAGTGTGTAATGAAAAACAGTGTGATTTCATGGCATGGCGAGAGGCCAAGAACACAATTTGTTCTAGAGAGATGGAAGCCTCATATTCTCTTGGTAGTAGGAAATAGTAAACTTTCTGCAGGTGTGCAGAAATGAGAGATGCCAGACCATCCCAAGACTGGATCCTGTGCTTCAGATTCGTAAGTCTTGCCATAATGGCACTTAGAGATAAATTATTCACTTTCCTTGGGCCCAACAACTTCAATGTTTCATTTCCTCCAGGGAACAATTGGGCATCTCAAGGGAGAAAGCTGTTTGGGCTTGGGCATAATTTACATTAGCTCATAGGACAATGAAACTACAATGCCCAGCCTTGGTTTCCATGTTCTGGAGTGAAGGTAGAACAGGAAGAACTCTTGAGAAAAGTTGGCATTATCTACATGTGGAGTGCTTGATCATATTTAATAAAATACATTGCATTTAGTAGACTGCTGTGGTAGCCTAGTGGTGAATATGCTTGCCTCCCAATCAGAAGGTTGAGAATTCAGTACTAGGTAGTAGCAGATGTTTCTCTCATAGGGGGCAAAGAAAAAAAAAAGATCTGCTGTGAACTCCATGTAGGTGTCAGGAAGGGCATCCAGCCAGTAAACTTTCAGCTCCATTCAGTCGCCTTGACTCTACCCAGAATAGGGACTACAGGATCATTTTAAAAAAGGAGTAATATATTGCATTTAATAAAGTTTAATATTTGGATGCTCAGTTTAGTAATCTGAGCATCTGTACCTTTGCAAAGTAGCTCAGAATCAATAAATGAACTGAACCCAAATGTCTGTGGAGATTCTCAGTCGTGCAGGTCATGGTTGTCCCAAAGGTGCTTTTTAAAGAGGCAACTGGACTTTTTTGTTTTTCTTTGAAGATGAACCGAAGAAGCTCCTTGGATGAGAAGCAAATTGTTTTCAAAGAAAAGAAAAAAAAATAAGAAAATCTAGTTGCCTCTTTAAAAAAAGCTCCTTTGGGACAACCATGACCTGGATATGAAATATATATAGATGTGATGGCACAAGCCATCTCAAAGTGTACTGTATCCGTTTCTGGTCACCACTAAAAAAGTTGTTGAATAGAATAGAACAACAGAGTTGGAAGGGACCTTGTCTACTTGGATAGCTTCCTAAGTAACATTATTACCTAAATATATTGGGTCGATTTCTGCTTGGATCCTATTACATAAGGCATCATCATTTGATACTGAAACCCAAGACCACATGGTCTGCCTTTAGCTTAGCCAACAAGCAGAGGGCTTTATTGCAAGACTTGGTACCAAGCCTGTATTTTTTTTAAATTCCATTTATATCCCGCCCTTCTCCGAAGACTCAGGGCGGCTTACAAGCTTAGCAGTAGCCTTCATTCTATGTATATGCCTGCTTATTAGGGCTGTATGAGGACCACACTGTGTCTCCCCTCTCAATGTTGGGGTTATCATCACCTCGGCACATTCCCTTTCTCTGGGGAATAAATTCTTAATCCTAATCAAGGTTACTAGAGAAAAAACTCGCTGGAAGCAATAGGGCTGTGCTGTTCATCAACTGGCATCCTAAAAATTCCTGAAATATATTAGGGAGACAATATATTCTTCTAACTTTCAGGTAGGTATCCATCATGATGAAATGGAGAGGGAGAGAGGGGGAAGGGATGGGAGGAAGAAGAAGAAGAAGAAGAAGAAGAAGAAGAAGAAGAAGAAGAAGAAGAAGAAGAAGAAGAAGAAGAAGAAGAAGAAGAAGAAGAAGAAGAAGAAGAAAGATGAGGAGAAGGAAGGAAGGAAGGAAGGAAGGAAGGAAGGAAGGAAGGAAGGAAGGAAGGAAGGAAGGAAGGAAAGTTTTGGAATAAAGTAATGGCTGAATTAGCATGTTGCACTAATCCATAACACTGCTGACTTGTTTTGACTTGGCATGCTGTGTGGACCCAGACAAACTGTGACTTCTTCAATAAATAAATTAATTTGTGCAACATGACAGTGAGTTGAGTCATACACAACAAGATGTTTACATGACATCTCAAGCTTGGTTAATATTTTTTGTCACAGTTGTTAAGTGAATCCCTGTAGTTGTTAAGTTAGTAACACCGTTGTTAAGTGAATTTTGGCTTCCCCATTGTCAAAAGGTTGCAAAAAGGGGATCACACGATCCCGGGACGCTGCAACCGTCATAAATATGAGTCAGTTGCCAAGCATCCCAATCACATGACCATGGGGATGCTGCAATAGTCGTTAGTGCGAAAAACAGGTCGTAAGTCTCTTTTTTTCAGCGCTGTTGTAACTTTGAATGATCACTAAACAAACTGTTGTTGGTCCAAGGACTATCTGTACGTGGATCGTCCATGAAGTCACCCAGGGTCAAAGAACATTGTCTTTGTCTTGTAGTATGAAAGACCCAAACAATCGCCAATGTCTGCTCTGTAAGTCTTAGACTTTTAGTTTCATTTGGTCACGTCCAACATCCAGAGGATAAGACCCTCATATGCCCCCACCCTTTGCAGAAGAGGGACACATATGTGAATGTGAATGAGCTTACCGCATTGCCACTTCCAGTGCACAGCTGACAGGAAGGACATTACCCCTAAGATAAATGAATAAGAGTGGAGGTCTTATTGGATTACGCTTTATTGAACTTTATAAATTCTAATTAACAGACCCCTGAGCAATAAGAGACACGGAGTGTACATTCCAGTTTATAGGACAATTATTATGGAGTTTATCCTCAACTGAACAAGAGATATTAGCGGATAAAACATGGGAGAGAAGACACAGGAGCAGATAAAAGCAGATACTGGACAGAAGGCGATAAACAGACAGAAAGAAAAGAGAGGAAGAAGAAGAAGATAAAAGAGGAGGAGGAGGAGGAGGAGGAGGAGGAGGAGGAGGAGGAACTAAATTCCGTTGTATTTTGGCTGCCAAAGTTTAATGTGAAATTATATCTCTGCGTAACAATGACAAGGTTTTAGAGTTATTCCTGGGTCGATCTGCTTTTAGTATTTTTCTAAATTTTCCTCTCAATCAAACAAGAATCTGGGGGAATGGATCCAAATTTAGTCCTGCTTACATTAGACTGATTGAATCTTTATCTCATCTAAGGAAGATTACATTTCAGTCCAGCACATCCACTGAAAAAGCGGGGTGGGGTGGGTGGGAAACGCTACAGAAAACCATTGTTTCAACAGATATTTTTAAACGGAGCTTGGATCAAAATAGATGATTAGAAAACACTTGAGGAGAATTTTTATTTTTAAAGTGTGCAATTGTCCGAAATGTTCAAAAAGTAAAATCCAGCGAAAGAATTGCGTAGAAAAGAAAGAAGAGGAATAACTGTATGGTAAACCAGCTTCGTATTAAGCGCGTAGGACTATTTAGTTAAGCATTCATGTGTAAATTATTTGTGTGCGCTATTTTAGCATGCAACGACCGTTCTGCAGGAATACAAAGACTAAAAATAGGTTCTTATTTCAGTGATGGGATGTCACCTTTAAGGATGATGGGAAATTTTCTTGCAAAGACAGTGAAAATAATGGGGTGAGATATAGAATGCTGGGTTAACTGGAATTCAACTTTACACCCCAGAACTAACTAGAATAGCAGAAACTGGGCAGACATTGCTGCTATAAATTCACAAACAAAGTGATGTATTTTTTCCTCTTAGTTTCCATATTTCTCCCACCTGATGTATATGATCTTGCCAGGGTCTCTTCTTTCAGATATTTGGCTGTGGATAAGTTATCTTAATTCCCCCCACCCCCCCTAAAACAAATAGCCAACACAGTGCTAGGCTGCATTAACAGAGGGGTAGAATCAAGATCACATGAAGGGGTAATACCACTTTACAAGGCCTTGGTAAGGCCACACTTGGAATACTGCAGCCAGTTTTGGTCACCCCATTATAAATAAAAAGATGTTGAGACTCTAGAAAGAGTGCAGAGAAGAGCAACAAAGATGATTAGGGGACTGGAGGCTAAAACAAATAAAAAAACGGTTGCTGGAATTGGTTATGACCAGTTTAATGAAAAGAAGAACTGGGGGGGGGGAGGGGGACATGATAGCAGTCTTCCATATTTGAGGGACTGCCACAAAGAAGACGGAGTCAACTTATTTTCCAAAGGACCTGAAGGCAAGTCTTGAAGCAATGGATGAAAACTAACCAAAGAGAGAAGCAACCTAAAACTAAGGAGAAACTTCCTGACAGTTAGAACAATTAACCAGTGGAACAACCTGCCTCCAGAAGCTGTGAATGCTCCAACACTGGACTTTTTTTTAGAAGAGACATGACACCCATTTGCCTGAAATGGTATAGGTAAAAAAGATGTAAAAAAGATGTCGAGACTCTAGAAAGGGTACAGAGAAGAGCAACCAAGATGATTAGGGGGTTGGAGGCTAAAACATACAGGGAACGGTTGCTGGAATTGGGTATGTGTAGTTTAATGAAGAGAAGAGTGAGGGGTGACATGATAGCAATGTTCCAATATCTCAGGGGCTGCCACAAAGAAGAGGGAGCCAAGCTATTCTCCAAAGCACCCGAAGGCAGGACAAGAAGCAATGGATGGAAAAAGAATCAAAGAGAGAAGCAACCTAGAACTAAGGAGAAACTTCCTGACAGTTAGAACAATTAACCAGTGGAACCACCTGCCTCCAGAAGCTGTGAATGCTCCAACACTGGAGGTTTTTAAGAAGAGACTAGACAGCCGTTTGCCTGAAATGGCATAGGGTTTCCTGCCTGAGCAGGGGGTTGGACTAGATGACCTCCAAGGTCCCTTCCAACTTTATATTATTATTATTATTATTATTATTATTATTATTATTATTATTATTATTATTATTATTATTATTAGGGTTTCCTGCCTGAGCAGGGGGTTGGACTAGATGACCCCCAAGATCCCTTCCAACTGTATTATTATTATTATTATTATTATTATTATTATTATTAGTAGTAGTAGTAGTAGTAGTAGTAATAGTAGTAAGAAATAATGCTATTTCCTTGACTCAGCCATTTTTTTTTGGTCCACACGGAGGGTGGAGTTTTTTTTCTGAAATGCTTTTATGTTTTAAAATCCAGGAAGCGACGCAGGACAGAGATGACAAATAGCCTGCAAATTCATCTCTCAACTTACTGATGTAAATAATATGCAGGGGAACGTCTCTTTATTTCCATGCGGTTGGGATAATAGACTGATAAAGTGGAAAAAAATATATAAGAAAAAAAATAAACGACGCATTCATGGACACACACTCGAGCGGTCTAGAAATAGAAGTAGCTCGAAGCGGACACCTATTTTGCTTCTCTGTGCACGCACCTACGCAAACGCAAACACACACAGTTCTACTCTATAGACTCTTTTGATTTATTGAACCTCGATCAGCTTTGTCTTTTCATGTCCCCAGATAAGGGAGGAGCATTACAGATGTACCAAATCCTGCTCTATCTATCTGCATCTATTTTAGAGTTTTGGTGTCTTGTGTGTGTGTGTGTGTGTGTGTCTGTGTGTGGTGTTTTTTTTTTTCCTATCCAGGGAAAGCAAGGGATGCCTCGCCTGGTGTGAATTTCATTTACGCTATATTTGTAAGAGTTTCTTTGCTTGTCTCCTTCGGCTAGTCAAAGCTCTCCCTGGCGCTGCAAACGCAACTTTGGCTGTCACAAAACAGGATCAGAGAGATACGTCTCCTTTCCAGGCAATCAAGATGGGCCGTTACATTTTGGAATCTTGAGCTGGGGGAGAAATGAAACAAAAATAACGACATATATTAAAAAAAAGAAAAAGAAAAAGAAAGGTACTATCGCACAATAAGTGCGAGTGGCGGAGTTTTTCATCCGAAGAAAGGGGGGGGGAAGGCACATCCTTAAGAAATTCTGCTGGCTGTCTCTAAACACCTGTCTTTTTTGATATTTCAAAAATCTGTCTGGGTTTGATTTAGAACTAGGCACCGCTAGCTGGGATTTATTTATTTATTTCCTTCCTTCCTTCCTTCCTTCCTTCCTTCCTTCCTTCCTTCCTTCCTTCCTTCCTTCCTTCCTTCCTTCCTTCTGAAAATACACAAAACAGTCTGGGGCTGTTTGCTAGGCCAGGCCTGCACACAATGCAGGTAACCATCGACTTACGACAATTACCTGTTCAGAATGACAACATCACTGGGAGGAAAAAAAAAGAGTTATGAATGTTTTTCGCACTTATGACCCCTTGCAGGACCCCTGCGGTCACCTGAGCAAAACTGAGACAATTGACAACTTACTCAGATTTATGACAGTGGCACTATATTCCTGGATCATGGGACTGCCATTCCATTCATCTAAAGCAGAAGAACACAGGAAATAGAATAGAATAGAATAGAATAGAATAGAATAGAATAGAATAGAATAGAATAGAATAGAATAGAATAGAATAGAATAGAATAGAATAGAATAGAATAGAATAGAATAGAATAGAATAGAATATACGGAATGGAATGGAACGGAACGGAACGGAACGGAACGGAACGGAACGGAACAGAACAGAACAGAACAGAACAGAACAGAACAGAACAGAACAGAACAGAATAGAATAGAATAGAATAGAATAGAATAGAATAGAATATACGGAATGGAATGGAATGGAACGGAACGGAACGGAACGGAACGGAACGGAACGGAACGGAACGGAACAGAACAGAACAGAACAGAACAGAATAGAATAGAATAGAATAGAATAGAATAGGAGCTGGAAGGGACCTTGGAGGTCTTCTAGTCCAGCCCCCTGCTCAAGCAGGAGAACCTATACCATCTCAGACAAGTGATTGTCCAGACTTTTCTTAAAAACTTCCAGTGATGGAGCACCCACGATTTCTGGAGGCAAGCTGTTCCACTGGTTAATTGTCCTCACTGTCAGTAAGTTTCTCCTTAATTCCAGGTTGTTTCTCTCTTTGATCAATTTCCAACTATTGTTTCTCGTCCAGCCCTCTGGTGCTTTGATGAACAACCTGTCCCCCTCTTCTTGGTGGCAGCCCCTCAGATACTGGAACGCTGCTATCATGTCTCCCCTATTTCTTCTTTTCTTTAGACTAGCCAGACCCAAGTGTTGCAGCCGTTCTTCATATGTTTTAGTCTCCAGGCCTTGCATCATCTTAGTTCTAGGTTGCTTCTTCCCTTTCCATCTTTCTCATCCTTTTTATTTAGGAGAATGCTTTGGGCCCTGCATAATTCCCTCTAGCGCTGTTGCAAAATAAAATAAAATTTTAAAAAATGTTTTGTTTGGAAGTATCTAACTCCTTGAGATGGGCAGAAGGAAAGAAACAGGCTGGCAAGGATGTTAGACAAATCTTACCAACGTGATTTTTGGCTATTTTGTCAATGTCCCAATACAGGCAATCCTTGACTTATGAGCCACAATTGAGCCCACAATTTCTGTTGCAAAATGAGACAGCTGTTAAGTGAATTTTGCCCCATTATACGATCTTTCTTAACCACGGTTGTTAGGAAGTCCCTGCAGTTGTTCAGTTAGCAACACGGTTGTTAAGTGAATCTGGCTTCCCCATTGCTTGTCAGAAGCTCGCAAAAGGGGACCCCGTGACCCCAGGGGACACTACGACCATTGTAAATATGAGTCCATTGCCAAGCCTCTGAATTCTGATCACGTGGCCATGAGGGTGCTGCAACGGTCGTTAAGTGTGAAAAACCGTCGTAAGCCACTTTTTCCAATGCCATTTGTAACTTTGAACAGTCGCTACATGAACTGTTATAAAATCGAGGAGTACAGGTGCTCGAAATTCCCCATTTCTACCAGGTTAGAAAGTTTCTCTACTCTGATCTAATGTCGTTTTTGGTTGAAATAATTAGCTATATCAGTGATTCCTCCTGAACTACTGCTCAAAAAGGAGAGGTCATTTTGGAAGCCCATAACTCTGGTTTCTCCGCAGGATGACATTTTTCAGAATTGTGAATATCTGGGTCACATAAAGAGGGATGGATGGAATGGAGAAATTCAAATTCAGCCCCCAAATGTTCATTGCTGGGAATTAGAACAACATCTCAACGCCTTTTTAACATTCCCCCTCCCCCCCCGTATACGAATTAAAAATGGAGGAAATTATGTATGCTTTTCTTCTGCCTTTTTAAAACTCTATTTAGGACTCTATTCTAAGCAGTTTCTTCCTTTTCTCTCTCCAGTGTTTCACCCTTCAAATACGTTGGAGGCAGAGAGATAACCTTAAGCTATTAGACCCAAAAGTGGAATTGAAACAGTTCTGCTGGGGGATTTCTCGCTGATAAAATGCAGTCTGCTTATGCAAACATCCGTGTGACACCCAAATCCATCAGCAGGCAAAGAAGGATTCCCAGCTAGGGGGAATGCAAAACCAAGGCTACTTAAACAAGTCTCTGAGAGATAACCATAGGAGACGAGGCGTGGGAGAAGCCCCAAATCTTATTTGCACAGCTGATCAAGAAGCCTACAGGCCAGTTCCAAAGCATACCGGTTTAATATAATTATAATAAAATGTAGTGGAATGCAATGCCTTGTAGTGCAGTGCTAAAATATAACATAAAGTTAGTCCTCAACTTGACTTCAGACTTTAGAATAGAATAGAATAGAATAGAATAGAATAGAATAGAATAGAATAGAATAGAATAGAATAGAATAGAATAGAATAGAATAGAATAGAATAGAATAGAATAGAATAGAATAGAATAGAATCTGGAAGGGGACTTGGAGGTCTTCTAGTCCAACCCCCTGCTCAAATAGGAGGACCTATACCATTTCAGACAGATGTCTGTCCAGTCTCTTCTTAAAAGCCTCCAGTGATGGAGCACCCACAACTTCTGAAGGCAATTTGTTCCACTGGTTGATTGTTCTTCCTGTTAGGAAGTTTCTCCTTAGTTCTAGGTTGCTTCTCTCCTTCATTAGCTTCCATCCATTGTTTCTTGTCCTGCTTTCAGGTGCTTTGGAGAATTGGTGGACCCCCTCTTCCTTGTGGCAGCCCCTCAAATATAGGAAGACTGCTATCATGTCACCCCTGGTCCTTCTCTTCATTAGACTAAGTATACCCAATTCCTGCAAACGTTTTTCTTTTGTTATAACTTCTAGGCCCTTAATCATCTATGTTGCTCTTCTCTGAACACTTTCCAAAATCTAAACATCTTTTATTTTGCATTGGGGTGAGCAAAACTAGATGCAGTAAGCTCGTCAAATTCTAGGATCTCCAAGAGGTGGTGGGACCTCAAGATGGACATCCATCAGAATCTGATTAATGGCAAGACTCCCTGGTTGATAACAACAACAACAACAACAACAACAACAACAACAACAACAATAATAATAATAATAATAATAATAATAATAATAATAATAATAATAATAATAAAGTTTGGAAGGGACTGTGTTTCCTTTTTTGATGCTCCCCTTTTCTATCTTTCTTGGGCCTGTATCTTCCTATTGAATGACATATGATAATAGCCTTTAAAACATATCAAGATGACTGACACATTTTTAGGAGTTGTTGATTGATACCCGCAATGAAGAAGACTTATAATGTGGAAGTGTATTAATATTAATGGTAAAGATTTTCCATCTTGGATGCCAGCCGTTAAATCTGGGCAAAACTGACAACTCACATTTTGACAGCACCATTTTAATACATATGCACACCCTGACACCAAGATGTCATCACAAAGAGGTAGAATGTGTGTGTGTGTGTGTGTGTGTGTGTGTGTGTGTGTGATCATGGTAGGAGCAACAGAAATAAAGGAGTGGAAGGACACTTCCCTATGACTCAGAAGTGATGGGCAAGAGAATATATCTCTGGTTCTCCTGACTGGGTAATAAAACATTTTTAGTACATTTTTTTAAAAAATATTCCTTCGCTGCTACAATCCTTGACTTACAACAGTCTGTTGAGTGACCGAAGGCATAAAAGCTCTGAAAAAAAGTGATTTATGGCTGGTTTTGACACTTAGGACCTGTCACTTAGGCAACCCACTCAAAGTGATGACACGAAACACCCCCCCCCACACACACAAAGTAGTTAGTCCTTAACAGAATAACAATAACAGAGTGAGAAGGGACCTTGGAGGTCTTCTAGTCCAACCCCCTGCTTGAGCAGGAAATCTTGTATTATTTCATACAAACGGCTGTCCGATCTTTTCTTAAAAACCTCCAGCAATTGAGCACCGAGAACTTCTGGAGGCAATTCATTCTGATTAATTCTGTCATGAAATTTCTCCTTTGTTCCTGGCTGGTTCTCCCCTTGACTGGTTTCCATCCATTGCTTCAGATCTTGCCTTCAGGTGCTTTGGAGAATAGGCTGACCCCCTCATGTTTGTGGCAGACCCTCTAATCTTGGAAGGCTGCTATCATGTCACCCCTGGTCCTTCTTTTCATTAAAGTAGGTATATCGAATTCTAGCAATCATTCTTTATACGTTTTAGCCTCCTACGGAGATTCTCAGTCATCCAGGTCATAGCTGTCCCAAAGATGCTTTTTCTTGATGGGTTTGTTCTCCTATCCCAGGGGTGTCAAACTCCATTTCATTGAGGGCTGCATCAGCATTGCGGTTGCCCTCAGGGGGCCGGGTGGGTATGGCCAGGGTGGGCGTGGCCTACTGGGTGGGCGTGGCTAAAGTACACATGGCCTACTGGGTGGGCGTGGCCAGCTCTACATCGTTCGCATCAAGGGTGCCTATGGGGGCCTGGGCAGGAGTGGGACAGATCTGAGGGTCTCTGGTGGAAGGGGGGTCTCTGGGCCAGGGCCAAGGCAGTGGGGGCCGTTCCCTCACTGTTTTCAGGATGGCTTCGCGGGCCGCATGAAACCACTTCGCGGGCCCGATCTGGGCCCCGGGCCTTGTGTTTGACATGTCTGTCCTATGTGGTGCCAGGCATTTATGAAGAGACTATTTTATTTCCCCAATATATCCAATACAATGCAGCCAGCCATGTGCAGATATTGGGGAAACAAAACAACCACATTCACAAACGCAGGGCACAACATAGGTGAACAAATCCATCAGGTACAAGATTCAGCTGTCGGTCTGCATTCGAAAGACAAAGGCCATTCTTTCGAAGACAGTAAAGTCCACATTTTGGACAGAGAGGACCACTGGTTTGAAAGAGGGGTCAAAGAGGCCATCTAGGCCAAAACTGAACAGCCGTCTCTCAATAGAAGGGGAGGGATATGAGACCACCCATCTCCTGTTTACAACAAAGTCCTTTCAGCAGTTCCAAGAAGGCTGCATAACCATTTTCACCACTCAGGTGACCCTGAGGACACAGGTGAACCTCCAAGTGGCCTCAACGACTCTCTAAAAGGATGCAAATGACCAGCTCTCTGCAAGGAGTATAAATCCTTCCATTTCCCCCACCATAAGGTCAGAGCTGAAGAAGCTTCTTGGATGAGAAGCGAAACGTCTTCAAAGAAAAACAAGGACGTCTGGTTGCCTCGTGAAAAAAGCACCTTTGGGACACTTGTTTAGTGATAGTCTGAAGGAATAGCTTATGACCATTTTTCACATTTACAACCCTTTGCAGCATCCCCGTGTTCATGTGATCAAAATTCAGATGCAACTGGCTTGTACTTTATGACAGTTTCTGTGTCCTAGAATCACGTGTTCCCCTTTTGCAATCTTCTGACAAGCAAAGTCAACAGGGGGAAGCCATATTCGCTTAACAACCGTGTGAATAACAGTTGCAGTGAGTCCCTTAGCTACTCTGGCAAGAATGGGACAAAGTCACTTAGCAAGTCTCTTGCTTAACGGTGGAAATGTTGGGCTGAACTGTGGTCATAACTCGAGGACTAGCTTTAATTTTGGCAATGGTTTGCTCTCCGCGATGGTTTCAACGAGCTTGGAGAGCAAACCGCTGCCAAAATCTAAAAGCCGAACTACGAGTATTTCACTAGCTTTAATTCCTGCTGCTTATACTCTAGGTAGACTACGAGACCCTGCACCCACAGTACTTCGTGTCCCACACTAAGACACACTGCAAAGATACACACACTCACTCCTACTCCCAACCAGTGCAAACTTGGTCAGTTTGCAGCCTCATTCTGGAGCACGAGAGACACCACCTTAGAATTTGCCACAGCAGTTTCACTTGAACCGCGGTCTGAAACAGCTTGGAAAATTCCACCTTAGTGGAACACCTGAGAAATTAGGACTGAAGCCTACAGCGGTGTGAAAATGGTGACATTTCTCTGAAACTTTTATTTTGGGAACTTCACACTTCCTTAGGCTGAACAACACCAGATTTATTTGAAGGAAGGAAGGAAGGAAGGAAGGAAGGAAGGAAGGAAGGAAGGAAGGAAGGAAGGAAGGAAGGAAGGAAGGGGGAGGGGAGGAGAGGAGAAGAGAGGAGAGGAGAGGAGAAGAGAGGAAGGAGAGAGGGAGGCGAAGAGAGGAGAGAGAAG
>NW_028148348.1:27500-61326 GCF_947247035.1 Vipera ursinii | reverse complement strand
GGGGTAACAAGCTGAAAATTGTTCTGCAGAATTCAGTTTGCAACAAACAAACAAACACAAATCCCTCACAGAGGCAATGCAAGAGCTGGATAGTTAAATTCAGCTTTTTGTCTGTAATTCTGAAAAGAATAAAGTAGCGTTGGCTTTCTTGTATGAATTACTAGCAACTCTTCTGCATCGGAGCGGCAATGTACGGCTTGAAGAAAATTCTGGCTTTCGTTTTGTCCAATCCTTCATTGATTTTGAACTCCTTCTCCTTCTCCACTTTCATCTCCACCTTCACCTTTTATTTCTCCTCCTCCTCCTCCTCCTTCTCCTCCTTTTCTTTCTCCTTCTCCTTCTCCACCTTGTCCTTCTCCATCTTCATCTCCACCTTCTCCTTTTCTTTCTCCTTCTCCTTCTCCACGTTGTCCTTCTCCATCTTCATCTCCACCTTCTCCTTTTCTTTCTCCTTCTCCTCCTCCTTCTCCTTTTCTTTCTCCTTCTCCTTCTCCACCTTGTCCTTCTCCATCTTCATCTCCCCCGTCTCCTTTTATTTCTCCTTCTCCTCCTCCTCCTCCTCCTTTTCTTTCTCCTTCTCCTTCTCCACCTTGTCCTTCTCCATCTTCATCTCCACCTTCTCCTTTTCTTTCTCCTTCTCCTCCTCCTTCTCCTTTTCTTTCTCCTTCTCCTTCTCCACCTTGTCCTTCTCCATCTCCATCTCCACCTTCTCCTTTTCTTTCTCCTTCTCCTCCTCCTTTTCTTTCTCCTCCTTCTCCACCTTGTCCTTCTCCATCTTCATCTCCACCTTCTCCTTTTCTTTCTCCTTCTCCTCCTCCTTCTCCTTTTCTTTCTCCTCCACCTTGTCCTTCTCCATCTTCATCTCCACCTTCTCCTTTTATTTCTCCTTCTCCTCCTCCTTCTCCTTTTCTTTCTCCTCCTTCTCCACCTTGTCCTTCTCCATCTTCATCTCCACCTTCTCCTTTTATTCTCCTTCTCCTCCTCCTCCTTTTCTTTCTCTTCTCCTTCTCCACCTTGTCCTTCTCCACTTTCATCTCCCCCGTCTCCTTTTATTTCTCCTTCTCCTCCTCCTTCTCCTTTTCTTTCTCCTCCTTCTCCACCTTGTCCTTCTCCATCTTCATCTCCACCTTCTCCTTTTATTTCTCCTTCTCCTCCCTCCTCCCTTTTTTTCTCCTTCTCCTTCTCCACCTTGTCCTTCTCCACTTTCATCTCCCCGTCTCCTTTTATTTCTCCTTCTCCTCCTCCTCCTCCTTTTCTTTCTCCTTCTCCTTCTGCCACCTTGTCCTTCTCCATCTTCATCTCCACCTTCTCCTTTTCTTTCTCCTTCTCCTCCTCCTTCTCCTTTTCTTTCTCCTTCTCCTTCTCCACCTTGTCCTTCTCCATCTCCATCTCCACCTTCTCCTTCTCCACCTCCACCGTCTCCTCTTCCACCTCCTCCTTTCACCGCAACCAACAATTTGTTTCGGATGTACTCACAGGTTACATGGCCAAAATGGGAGGAGGGGGAATGGTGAGCTGGTTGCTGAACATAATTCTGAATCACGCCTGGCAGTTCCCCTGCTATGGCGGGTAGAAAAACAGATTTAGAGGTCTCTCTGATTAATGTAATTGTTTGGAGCATTCATTCAGCTTTGTGGATTGATAAATGTCAGGCCTGCCCTTCACTTTAAATTGCCCAATTTTATAGCTGTCTGTATTCATTTTCTTAACAGCTGTGAACAAGTCTTGGCTGGGTACCCATGACAGGCAGGTGCCAATCCTTTCATGTCCCAGGAATTGTCGAAGGGAACTGCGAAGATCATCTAGCTGACCCCCAGCTATCAACGGCGGACCAAGATGGCGGACCATCTACTTCTGCTTCAGGCAAATGCAACAGAAGATTGAGTTAATTCTTGGATGCTGGTCATCAAGCGTTGGATAATAACGATCCCTTATCTAGAAGCCAAGTCACAGTACTTGACTTAGCCCAAAATTTCAGTCATGAAGCCAGGCAGTTGTTCAATGGGTTTTGCCCCACTTTACGACCTTGGTTACTGCAGCTGTTAAGTTCCTAAGACTGTCATTAAGTCAATCTGGCTTCCCCATAGACTTTAATTTAAATTTAATAACAATAAAGTTGGAAGGGACCTTGGAGGTCATCTAGTCCAACCCCCTGCTCAGACAGGAAACCCTATCCCATTTCAGACCAATGGCTGTCCAGTCTCTTCTTAAAAACTTCCAGTGTTGGAGCATTCACCACTTCTGGAGGCAGGTGGTTCCACTGGTTAGTTGTTCTAACTGTCAGGAAGTTTCTCCTTAGTTCTAGGTTGCTTCTCTCCTTGACGAGTTTCCATCCGTTGCTTCTTGTCCTGCCTTCAGACTGGTAACCGAATTTTGCGACGGTCGTTCAGTGTGAAAAAAAAAATCTTACAGCCATTCAGTCGTAAGATCCTTTTTTCCAATGCCGTTGCGACTTTGAACAGTTGCTAAACTGAACGGTTGTTAAGTCAAGGACCACTCGTAAAGGAGAATGGCGTATTTTACCTCTCCTTCCCCAGTTTTGCCTTTTTTAAAACAACAACAACAACAACAACAAAAACCCCTGCCTGCCCCGTTTTTTTAAAAAAACAAAAACAAAAGCAGGATGAAGTGATCGATCCACGGAAAGAGAGGATTCTACGCATTTGCTTGGATTCGATTCGCGTCCTGCCTTGATATTAAAACAGGGGAAAAAATCGTGCAGGCCGCAGGAAATGGAAACCCAATTAATTCAAAGAAACGTAAAGCAGAATAGCCAGACCTGATGACCGTTTAAAGCAGAGGAACGGGGGGGGGGGGAATGGAGAAAACAGGAAAGGTCAGAATTTGGCCCAAGTGTCATAAGACGTGTCAAAATCTAACAATACCCTGACTGTTGGGGGGGGGCAAATCTGAGTTGTAAATAAATTGGAGGAGGGTGCAATTTATCAGGTAATTTAGCCTCTTCTAGCTTAGCGTGCCTCCTCATTATAATTTCCCAGGGGGGCTCCTGTGTCTGCCTTCATGTCATTTCATTAATATTTTCTATTTTCCAAACGCCTGGGATAGTTTTATTTTAAACAGAATCCAAATTTAGTGGCAGGGGATGTCTTCTTGTAAAAAAAAAAGTAAGATGCAGCCTTAAAAATAATAATAAAGATTCTGCTTATTACTTCCCCATTTCCCTACGTCTGGTTTTAACTCGCCCTCCCCATTCAATCAATCAATCAATCAATCAATCAGGAGTTCATCTCCTATCCTGGTTTGCTCTCCACCTGTAGGAGTTCATCTCCCATCCTGGTTCGTTCTCCACCAGCGTCCCCATTGCAACCTGTAGGAGTTCATCTCCCATCCTGGTTCGTTCTCCACCAGCGTCCCCATTGCAACCTGTAGGAGTTCATCTCCCATCCTGGTTCGTTCTCCACCAGCGTCCCCATTGCAACCTGTAGGAGTTCATCTCCCATCCTGGTTCGCTCTCCACCAACATCTCCATCCTGAAGGATGGGAACGAGCATCCTAGCTCTTGTTGCATCTCTCTTTCACATGGCTTACTTTCTCATTCCCACTCGGTTACATTCTGTACCTCCTAGCGGGCATTTTGCCCGAGCATCCATGACACTTGAAACGTTTCAAGTGTGTCTCTACCGGTAGATGTACCAGGCACTCCAGGCCCTGTAGGAAGAACTAGGTCAATTGGCATTTTGGATGACTAAAAATCTGTAGGGAAGTATATATATATCCCCTTTGTCTATTTTTGCAGAGTGCATATTCTGTACATCAACCACCTTTCTCGGTTTGGCTTCAGGTGACCTACATTGCATGCCAAAGTAATTTGCAGCAAGCAACATCCCTTCTCCAAAACAGCGTGTGACTGAAACGAGCCATTCTCAGACAGTTTGCAAAGAGCTAGAAAATAAGGGATGTCATTTCATTACCCTTATTATTTATTATGAGTTCATCTCTCCCTCTCTTTTATTATAATATCCTGCCTGGTGGGGAGTCCAGGCCAAATAATGCAAAAGGCCTCCAGGAGGCCTCCTCTGCCCACTCCCCAATTTTTTTCTATGATTGTCAGAAGGCAAAAAATTTTTTGTTGCCGTTGTTATTACCTTGGTGTTTGGCTACTGAAAATCTAAATTGCTATGATATTTACCGTGATGACATTGTAATGAGTCATGAGAAGGCCTACTGTTAGCAGAGAGAAAGAAAGAAAGAAAGAAAGAAAGAAAGAAAGAAAGAAAGAAAGAAAGAAAGAAAGAAAGAGAGAGAGAGAGAGAGAGAAAGGAAGGAAGGAGGGAGGAAGGGAGGGAGGGAAGGTAAGAGGAAGGGAGGGAGGGAGGGAGGGAGGAGGAAGGTCGGGAGGACGGAAGGAAAGGAAAAAAGAAAAAGAAAGAAAAGGAAAGAAAGAAAAGAAAGAAAAATAAAGAAAGAGGGAGGGAGAGGAAGGAAGGAAAGACAGGAAAGGAAAGGAAAGGAAAAAAAGGAAGGAAGGAGGGAAGAAAAGAAAGAAGAAAGAAAGAAAGAAAGAAAGAGAGAGAAATAAAGAAAGAGAGAAAGAAAGAGAGAGAGAGAGAAAGGAAGGAGGGAGGGAGGGAGGAAGGAAGGAAAGAAAAAAGAGAAAGAAAGAAAAGAAAAGAAAGAAAAAGAAAGAAAGAGAGGGAGGGAGGGAGAAAGGAAGGAAGGACAGGAAAGGAAAGGAAAGGAAAGGAAAAAAGGAAGGAAGGAGGGAAGGAAAGAAAGAAGAAAAGAAAGAAAGAAGAAAAGAAAGAGGGAGGAAGGAAGGAAGGAGGAAGGGAGGGAGGAAGGAAGGAAAGGAAAAAAGAGAAAGAAAGAAAAGGAAAGAAAGAAAAGAAAAGAAAGAAAAAGAAAGAAAGAGAGGGAGGGAGGGAGGGAGGAAGGAAAGACAGGAAAGGAAGGGAAAGGAAAGGAAAAAAGGAAGGAGGGAAGGAAAGAAAGAAAAGAAAGAAAGAAAGAAAGAGGGAGGGATGAAGGAAGGAGGAAGGGAGGGAGGGAGAGAGGAAGGAAGGAAAGGAAAAAAGAGAAAGAAAGAAAAGAGAAAAGGAAAGAAAGAAAAGAAAAGAAAGAAAAAGAAAGAAAAAGGGAGGGAGGGAGGAAGGAAGGAAAGACAGGAAAGGAAAGGAAAGGAAAAAAGGAAGAAAGAAGAGAAGAAAGAGAAAGAAAGAAAGAAAGAAAGAAAGAAAGAAAGAAAGAAAGAAAGAAAGAAAGAAAGAAAGAAAGAAAGAAAAAAAGCGAAAGCTTTGATTTGTGAAGGTGTTGGGCATTCATTTGTCATTTAGACCCAAAGATGCTCTGTGTAGCAGAACTGGGTTAAAAACGGAGGTGTTTCTGAAGCCCTCCGTACCTTTCCTTCCGCCTATCGCAATATCCAGAAGGAGAAGCTCTACAGGACCGGCTTCCTATCATTCCCAACTTTTTGTAAAGTTCTCAAAGCTGGCATCCCTGAAAAGGCTTCTGCTCAACCGGTTGGAGGGAGGGGCGTCAGGGAGAGGGGAAAGTGTGCAAAAAAACGGGGATTGCGTCTCTCCGGGGACACGGTAGCCTTTTCCAGAAGACAGTTTAATCTTTTCAGAGACGGATGAACGCGGAGCTCAATAATCAAGCCATGCCAACCGAGGAGGAGAAGAGAGGGGAGGAATTTCAATAGAGGGAGAGCAAGAAAAGGAAGTCGCAGGCTGCTCGCTAATGTGTCCTCGACGAGATTTGCAGCATTTTCCTGCTGGAGTATTCAGACGGGGTAGGAAAGGGGCGCCGAGCCTCTTCAGCTGATCTATATTTCTCCAGGCGCCCATCCTGACCCACTTTGGAAAGGTCGACGGACAGTATTGCCTGCGCCTAGAATCCGAGGGAGAGAAGAGGGATCCCTTCCACCAGCTCTTCACGGTCTACACTGCTGCAATAAATCAGATCAAACGGCCTTGGAAAACTCAGTCCCTGCAATGTTGATATAGAGCAGGGGTCTTCCAACGTGGCCCTTTGATGACTGGTGGACTTCAACTCCCAGAATTCTCCAGCCAGCCATGCCTATCTTTTTTTCCCCACTCCTTCTCTCTAGAGTGGAGAGATTGCAGAGGAAGGGATTACAAGAGAGCAAGCGGGCCAAAAGGCACGCTGGCTGAGGAATTCTGGGAGTTGAAGTCCACAAGTCATCAAAGGGGCCAAGTTTGAAGACCCCCCTGATATAGAGCAGCCTACAACTCTTCAGGCCTCCTGAAGGCCAGATCCTGAAGCTAAAACTCAAATACTTTGGCCACCTAATGAGAAGGAAGGACTCACTGGAGAAGAGCCTCATGCTGGGAAAGGTTGAGGGCAAGAGAAGAATGGGACGACAGAGAATGAGGTGGCTGGATGGAGTCACTGAAGCAGTAGGCGTGAGCTTAAATGGACTCCAGAAGATGGTAGAGGACAGGAAGGCCTGGAGGAACATTGTCCATAGGGTCGCGATGGGTCGGACATGACTTCGCAACTAACAACAACAACACAACTCTTGCAGGGTGGCTGAGCAGTTAAAGACACTGAGCTTGTCAGCTGGAGAGCTGACAGGCCAGGTTTGAGACCCGGGCTCCTCGTGATGGAGTGAGCTCCCGTGCCTTACCTCAGCTCCAGCCAATCTAGCCGTTCCAAAGCATGTGAGTAGATAAATAGGTACCACTTATTGGGTAAGAGCGTTGACCACAGAAATTGCCTTTGGACAATGCTGGAAAGGAGATCAGCATTGCGCCCTAAAGTCGGATACGACTGGACCGGGAAAGGATCGTTACATTTACAACTCTTATCTTTATCTTTATCTTTATCTTTATTATATTTATATACTGCCCTTCTCCCGAGGGACTCAGGGCGGTGAACAGGGCACATGCAATGGGTCTTGACTTTAATCAAAATAGGAAGGGACCTTGGAGGTCTTCTAGTCCAACCCCCTGCTCAGGCAGCAGACCTAATACCATTTCAGACAAATGGCTCTCCAATCTCTCCTTAAAAACCTCCAGTGATGAAGCGCCCCCAACTTCTGGTGGCAAGCTGTTCCACCGGTTGATTGTCCTCACTGTTAAGTTTCTCCTTAATTCCGGGTTGCTTCTCTCCTTGATTAAGTTTCCGTCCGTATTTTTTTTTATCCTGCCTTCTGAAAATTCCTTCTTTCTGGAATACTGAAATATTGCTATCGTGGGTCCTTCTTTTCTCCAGACTGGCCATTCCCAGATCCTGCAACCATCCTTCATATGTTTTAGTCTCCAGGCCTTTGATCATCTTCGTCGCTCTTCTCTGCACTTCCCCCCCCCCCAAGTCTCAGCATCGTTTTTGTAATGTGGTGACCAGAAGTGGATGCAGTATTCCAGGTGTGGTCTTACTAAGGCTTTACAAAGCGGTACTAATACTTCCCGATTTGGCACGGACCCATCACCCCAGTGATTAAGTCCGCCATCTCTTCTTACGCGGTGGATGTGCATGTATGAAAAACACCGAATACAAACTCCGGCTGATTAACAAAATGCACTTTGCCCGCAGGTTAATAGCAGATTTCACAGCCTTGCTGTGGAGTAATTATTAGTTATGGAAGGTCTTGCAACACTGGCGTTTTATGTTCTGTTTGGTTTCCACGTTCTCCAGATAACGGGCGCCCTCTGAGATGAAAGGCCGGCTGGATATTATTTCTGGGGAGTGGAGCACATAGGAATCTGACCTCCAACATGCCATCATGTGTGGCCCCGCGTGTACATGCACCCACTGGGGGAAAAAACATGAGGAAAGGGAAACAAATTGGCGTCCATCCTAACTGGTCATCTGAAAAACACCAACTGGCTTGCTGAAAAAGTCCTGGATTAAAATATTTCAAAGAGGATCCCCTTCCTTTTTCCTTTCCCCTTCCCCTCCCTTTCCCTTTCCCCTTTTCCTCCTCCCTCCCTCCCTCCCTCCCTCCCTCCCTTCCTTCCTTCCCATCCCTTCCTTCCCATCCCTTCCTTCCTTCCTTTCTTCCTTCCTTCCTTCCCTCCCTCCCTCCCTCCTTCCTTCCTTCCTTCCTCCCTCATTCTCCTCCCTCCCTCCCTCCCTCCTTCCTTCCTTCCTTCCTTCCCTCCCTCCCTCCTTCCCTCCCTCCCTCCCTCCTTCCTTCCTTCCTTCCCTCCCTCCCTCCTTCCCTCCCTCCTTCCTTCTTTCCTTCCTTCCTTCCTTCCTTCCTTCCTTCCTTCCTTCCTTCCTTCCCTCCCTCCCTCCCTCCCTCCTTCCTTCCTTCCTTCCTTCCTTCCTTCCTTCCTTCCTTCCTTCCTTCCTTCCTTCCTTCCTTCCTTCCTGGACACAATCACATTTAACCTGATTACTATAACATAAGCTTGTAAGCCGCCTTGAGTCTTCGGAGAAGGGCGGGATATAAATGGAATTAAAATAAAAAAATAAAATAAATATCTGAACGTACGAAAATTAACCAGCTTCTCCCACTAAATCATCAAAAACCCACCAGAGCCACTATTTAACCAAGATTGCTCTTTTATGGGAATGCAACAGCTACATCTCTACCCAACCTGGTTAAATATGTCGGACGGAGCGGCCTTTAGGTAGAAAAATGGAACTGCATATGGCGAGGGAATAAAAGCAAAGAAAAATCAACTTATCCCAACCCAACCAACCCACCCCACAGAATATTTGCGGACAGGTTTAGGCATTCGGCGATTTCTCTTCTAACAAGCTTTTCATTCTCCTTGCACAAATTGTTTTTAGTAGCTGGCATCCTGACACGCTGCTGGGGGTCTCACTTTATTATCCCCCCCTTCTTTTAGCTTTGATAAGGATGCCACTGGTTTATTGACTTATTTTTCTGTCGATTCGTATGACATTTTTTTTCTAAAGGGCAGGAAAGCCAACATGGGCTTCGGCAGCACAACAAAAACCCCGCCAATTGCTAACTCCATGTTGGAAATGAGGACAGACATCACACAGAAATAAAGATTGGGTAGAACTGCCGACTATAGAAGAATGGACTTTAAAAGTTTCCAATTTGGTGGAAATGGCAAAGATCTCAGCGTATTTGAAAGACCAATCGCAACAGAGATATATTGTGGAGTGGAGAAGATGGATTGATTATATCCAGAATAAATATGGGACTAAAAAGTTTCACTTAGCATTTGAATAAGTAGCGGATTTATGTGATGTATAACTAGCTTGTAGTTATTTTATTAAGAGTTAAAGTGCGATAGAATTTAATATTTTATTGTTGTTTGCGTATTTTGTATTTTTATACCCTGTATTTAGCTCTGGGAAGTCGGGGAGGGGGGGTGGAGGGGAGGGGAGAGTTGGGGAGGTTTGGGGAGAGGGGAGGGGTTTTGTATTCAAAAATGTACTGTAAAACTTTTCAATAAAAAAGAAAAAAGAAATAAAGATTGGGTGTTTTTCCCCCCTAGAGTGCGTCTCTTCGTTTTCCAGTAAATCTACTCTATATTTAAGTATAAGTCCCAATAAATAAATAAATAAATAAATAAATAAATAAATGAATGAATGAATGAATGAATGAATGAATGAATGAATGAATGAATGAATATTTATCCATCCATTCCTTGCAGCTGGCGAAGCAGGATTTCAAATCCCGTAACCTAACATTTTGTGTGTCTCTGTGTCTCTGTTTGTGTGCTCTTTGACATCACTTATGCTTGGGAAATGGTCAGGATGAGTCCTAACAAGTTCTTCCTTTGCATGTGGAATTTTAACTTCAGTTGGGCCAACAGATCTTCCGAGAATCCTTCTGCCTAGAAAAGTTCTATTTGATAAAGATGACTTCTGCTAAACATCTATCATCATTTCTTCCTTCGGGACTAATGGGCCCCTAAAATGGTTTTTTCTATGGCTTATAATTTATCCCAAATTGTTCTCAAGGACAAGAGCTGGTTATGTAGGTTAAACACCACCGATGGCTTACCGGCTTGTTGAAAAGGCAGATGCTCATGAATTGCGTAGGGCCCCGTGCTTATTCTTGGCCCTTTCGATTCCAGACAACATCACGGCGGAATTCAATCAATCATCTAAAATGAAGAAAACAAAGCGTGGGTGAGCGGAAGCCAAGAGAACGGACTATATCTAAAATAGTTAATGTAAAATAGGGCATTGATGGATAGTCTGTGTGTGCAACGTGGCCTCATTCTCAAAACTGGGGCTGTGAGCACGCATGGACCAGTCAGTAATTCACAACAGTACATAGAACATAATTCCACCCCTCCCTTATATTGTGATGTACAATTTGGCCTCACAGCAATCTTTTGACGTGGATTAGAGAGAGAGAGAGAGAGCGAGAGAGAGAGAGAGAGAGAGGAGAGAGATTTTCAAGCTCACAATTTACTTAGGCAGAAGGTGTAGGGAGAGGGAGAAAGAGAGAGAGAGAGAATGAGAAAGAAAGAGAGAGAGAAATAGAGAGACAAAGAGAGAAGAGAGAAATAGAGAGAGAGAGATACAGAGGAAGTGAGAGAGACAAAGAGAGAGAAGAGAGAGACAGTGATGGAGAGAGAGAGAAAAAGAAAGAAAGAGAGAGAGAGAAAGATTTTCAAGCTTACCATTTCCTTATGCAGAAAGTGTAGAAAGAGAGAGAGAGAGACAAAGAGAGAGACAGAGAAAGAGAGATACAAAGAGAGGAGAGAGAGACAGTGATGGAGAGAGAGAGAATGAGAAAGAAAGAGAGAGAGAGAAAGAGAGAGACAAAGAAAGAGAGATACAAAGAGAGGAGAGAGAAAAAGAGAGAGAGACAGAGATACAGAGAAAGCGAGAGAGACAAAGAGAGAGAAGAGAGAGACAGTGATGGAGAGAGAGAGAAAAAGAAAGAAAGAGAGAGAAAGATTTTCAAGCTCACCATTTCCTTATGCAGAAAGTGTAGGAAGAGGGAGAAAGAGAGAGAGAGAGAAAGAGAGAGACAAAGAGAGGAGAGAGAGAAAGTGATGGAGAGAGAGAGAGAGATAGAGAGAAAGAGAGAGACAATCTAAGGGACTAAGCTTCAAAACCCCTGATCATCTTTGTTGCTCTTCTCTGTGCTCATTCTAGGAGTCTGGACATTTTTTTTTTGGTATAAACACACATACAAACACACCCCTCGAGGTAAACACACGTACAAATACACACACCCTTCAAGTCCAAGAAGAGGCATTCCTGCCTGACTGCAATGGTGCATTATTAGTTTTTCTAGTTTCGGCAAAGACTCCAGGACTTTGAAAAGACTTGAAAAGAACAACATGAAAAGAAGGAGTAGAGATTTCAGGAGATGCCACAAAGAAGAGGCGAGTCAACCAATTCTCCAAAGTGAGGCAGGACAAGAAGCAATGGATGGAAGCTAATCAAGAAGAGAACCAAGCTAGAACCAAAAAAAGCCAACACAGTGCTAGGCTGCATTAACAGAGGGATAGAATCAAGATCACGTGAAGCGTTAATACCACTTTACAAGGCCTTGGTAAGGCCACACCTGGAATACTGCATCCAGTTTTGGTCACCACGATGTAAAAAAGATGTCGAGACTCTAGAAAGAGTACAGAGAAGAGCAACCAAGATGATTGGGGGACTGGAGGCTAAAACATATACGGAAACGATTGCTGGAATTGGGGATGTCTAGTTTAACGAAGAGAAGGACGAGGGGGGACTTGATAGCAGTGTTCCAATATCTCAGGGGCTGCCCCAAAGAAGAGGGAGTCAAGCTATTCTCCAAAGCACCTGAAAGCAGGACAAGAAGCAACGGATGGAAACTAGTCAAGGAGAGAAGCAACCTAGAACTAAGGAGAAACTTCCTGACAGTTAGAACAACTAACCCGTGGAACCACCTGCCTCCAGAAGTGGTGAATGCTCCAACACTGGAAGTTTTTAAGAAGAGACTGGACAGCCATTTGTCTGAAATGGTATAGGGTTTCCTGCCTTAGCAGGGGGTTGGACTAGATGACCTCCAAGGTCCCTTCCAACTTATTATTATTATAACCAAGGAGGAATCTCCTGACAGTGAGAACAATTAACCAGTGGAATGACTTTTGCCTTCAGACGTTGTGGGTGCTCCATCACTGAATGGTTTTTCGAGAAGAGATTGGACAGCCATTTGTCTGAAATGATACAGGATCTCCTGCTTGAGCAAGGGTTGGACTAGATGACCTCCAAGGTCCCTTCCAGCTCTGTTATTCCATTATTCCTAAATTGCTAAAATTCTTCCCCCTGCATATCTTAAAAGACAATTAGTTTCCAAGTCTTGTTCCTGAAACCATCACCCAACTTCTAATAACTCCTGCAATATCTCTATGGAGATGTGCACCATATGGAGTTAATTAGGAGCACAACAAAACAATCAATTAGTCCCTTAATTAGTTTTCCCAGGGAAAATGATAACAAATATAAACAATGTATTCAAACAAATGTCCAATCCACGTTGATAGTGACGCCCGGCCTCCATCTTTCACCAAAGCAGCCTGTGTTGTAACCTCATTCCAGACTGCAATTTATTCCAGACGCACTGACTGTAAAATTTAGTCCCCCGTCCAACTCTTAATCTTGAAGATAAATTCTTTACAATATCTGAATACAACGGAAAACAGGAGATGGGGAAGTCTCATTCAAAGAAAGAAAGAAAGAAAGAGAGAGAGAGAGAGAGAGAGAGAGAGAGAGAGAGAGAGAGAGAGAGAGAGAGAGAGAGAGAGAGAGAAATCATGGAAGCCGGGATGTCTCAAGAAAGCAATTTGAAAGGAAGGAAAAACCCTTGCAATCGTGGGGTTGATTTATTCAATACAGTTTTTCTGGCAGTATCCATGGATCAGGTTGAATAATGGGGGCCTTCAAACAGATGATGTAGCGTAATTGTGGCGGTCCACATATACTTCCCTTTCCTGGACTGAAGGAAAAAAAAGAAGATTTTTTTTTAAGGGTTAGGAATAATAACCCAAAGCCCAAAGGTGCTCTTTTTTCAGGAGGCACCTGGACTTTGTTTTTCTTTGAAGACATTTCGCTTCTCATCCGAGAAGCTTCTTCAGCTCTGACCAAAAGGATTTAGACTCTGGTCATTTGCATTCTTTCAGAGAGTCGTCGAGGCCACTTGGAGGTTTTTCTGTGGAGCTACTGAAAGGGCTGCGTTGTGGAGTTGGGCTTTCTGCAGGATGTTTTCTGCCCTGTGTCTGTGAGTAACATCAATCCTTCCGTCCCCCACCATCCAGTCAGAGCTGAAGAAGCTTCTTGGATGAGAAGGGAAACGTCTTCCAAGAAAAAAAAAAAGGAAAAAAAAGGAAGTCCAGTTGACTTGTGAAAAAAAGCGTCTTTGGGATAACCGTGATCCGGATGACTGCGAATCTCCATAATCATCCAAAGCATAATGTCCCAACTTCTCCACTGTTTAAGGCATCTCTTCTCAGACCTCATTAGTTGAATACAAGCGTCCAAGATAAACTGGGGCATTTGAAACAACACGGAACATTCTGTAACATGTGGGGATCTCCGAAAGAGTCATATTTTGCTTTTGTTTTGACTCAACGCACAGGCAGGAGGAGAGACAGTTGGGTGTAGTGGATAAGGCCTCCCGCTGGAAACTGGGAGACGGTGAGTTCTAGTCCTGCCTTAGGTACAAAACTATCCGGGCGATCTTTATTCCACAAAACGCACCCCCTTGTAGCGCTGATGATGTTCCCTAGTTGGGTAATGAAACGTCTGCAAGAGAACAACCCAGCTCAGAGAGCACCAAGGACCCCACAGTCCTCCTCCTCCTCCTCCTCCTCCTCCTCCTCCTCCTCCTCCTCCTCTTCTCCCTTTCCACAGACCCTATTCCCTTCTAGCGCTGATGATGTTCCCTAGTTGGGTCATGAAACGTCTGCAAGAGAACAACCCAGCTCAGAGAGCACCAAGGACCCCACAGTCCTCCTCCTCCTCTTCACAAATCCCATTCCTTTCTAGCACTGATGATGTTCCCTAGTTGGGTAATGAAAAGTCTGCAAGAAACCTCACACACACACCCCAAACCGCCAGCTCAGATAGCAGGAAGGACTCCACCGTTCAACCCTGAACTACGAACATTTCCCTCTGTTCGAATCAAATTACCCAACGACTAATCTCAATGGAATGAAAAGCAGGAAAAAAAAAGCACTCTCTTCCAAAGCCCAAATGGCAAAGCTCTGTTTGCTCTTATTCTTTGAAGATTTGCAAAGTCAGGGAAATGCATTTACTTGCCCCTGGGTGACGAGAACATTCGCTTCAGCCTCTTTGCCCGATCCAGCCTGCACTTCCGGGAAGGACAACTTAATTCCTTCCTTTTTGCATAATCGTCCATCTCACGTTGTTCGGGACTCACAATTCCTTGTTATTCCTTGTTATTCAAAGGAGGAAAAGCTCAAGAAGATTGGCTTTCTAAGAACTTTCGAGAGCAAAAGGTAGAAGTGGAGGAGAGGCAGCAGAGGGCGGGCGGGAGGGGGGGAAACAAGGCCCAAAAGCCATTTTTAAATGGTGGGGGTCTCTACACGAGCCCCCAGCTCTGACAGTCTCCTGGTTAGAATGTAAATAGATCAGCTTTGTTCGAGTGACCCACGCTAAGTGGTTTAATGCAGCCAACAGCCAGCAGCTCATGAATTTTGTATTACGTGCCCAAGTTCCATGAGCTTGCAAGTGTTCCCCTAATAATGAAACCTCGACGTATTTATCTCCATCTCTCAGGCAAAGTGCATAAATATTTTTCAAACTGGGGAAGAGGAAAAAGAAAAAGAAAAACAATAGAAACAAGCAAACAAGCAATATATATATACATATATATATATATATGTAAAAATTTTTACACAAATATGAGCTGTCACTGTTGTGACTACTGCCTGTCGATACACACACACACACACACACACACACACACACACACACACACACACACACACACACACACACACACATATATATATATATATATATATATATATATATATATATATATATATATATATATATATCTGCATATATGCATCACAGCCAGAGGGAAGAGAACTGCTTTCAGTGTATTTTTTTTGGAAGAGACATTAAAAGAAAGAAAGAAAGAAAGAAAGAAAGAAAGAAAGAAAGAAAGAAAGAAAGAAAGAAAGAAAGAAAGAAAGAAAGAAGGAGGGAGGGAGGGAGGGAGGGAGAGAGAATTTGAAATATATTTACAAGGGAAAAACTTGCTATCTAAATCGCCTTTCATCCAGCTCAGTTGAAGGAAAGAATTTGCTTTCAACATTTATTTGGAGAAATAGGGTCAGATGCATTTCGACAGTGAAGTGTGACCTTGTTGCATTTATTTACGGATATGGAGAACAAAAAGCATGCGAAGGTCCTCTGTTTGACTGCATAATCCTCTCTTCAGGAGTCTGAAGTCCCCCCCCCCTCCCGTCCCAGAATACTGCAGCCAATTTTGGTCACCGTATCACAAAAAAAAGATGTTGAGAGTTTGGGGAAAAAAACTCAGAGAAGAGCAAAGGCCTGGAGACCAAAACATACGAAGAACGGCTGCGGCCAGTCTAAAGAAAAGAAGAAACAGGGGAGACATGATAGCAGCCTTCCAGGATTTCAGGGGCTGCCACAAGGCAGAGGGGGGCCCAGGTTGTTCACCAGAGCACCAGAGGGAAGGATGAGAAGAAGCAACCTGGAATTAAGGAGAAACTTCCTGACAGTGAGGACAATTAACCAGGGGAACAGCTGGCCTCCAGACGCCATGGGCGCTTCATCACTGGAGATTTTTAAGAAGAGACTGGACAGTCACCTGTCTTGAGATGGTGTAGGTTCTCCTGTTTGAGCAGAGGGCTGGACTAGAAGACCTCCAAGGTCCCTTCCAGCTTCTATTCTATTCTATTCTATTCTATTCTATTCTATTCTATTCTATTCTATTCTATTCTATTCTATTCTATTCTATTCTATTCTATTCTATTCTATTCTGTTCTGTTATTCTATTCTATTCTATTCTATTCTATTCTATTCTATTCTATTCTATTCTATTCTATTCTATTCTATTCTATTCTATTCTATTCTATTCTATTCTATTCTATTCTATTCTATTCTATTCCATTCCATTCATTAATTCTATTCTATTCTATTCTATTCTATTCTATTCTATTCTATTCTATTCTATTCTATTCTATTCTATTCTATTCTATTCTATTCTATTCTATTCTACTTCCAATGGAGCCTGAAGAATGACATCAAAAAAGGAATGTTTCCAAAGGGTCTTTCTCAGGTCTGGTAGTAGGAGAAGCCAGGAAGGATGAAGAGTAATAGAACAATTTAGTCCCCAGCTCTTTGCAAGTTTCCCAGTTTCCCAGGAGTACAAAGAGAGCTCCTTCAAGGGGGCTCCACGACGGAGCAGCACAAGCAGCCAGGGAGGCTGTGCAGTGATTGAAAGTAGCATCTTTCAATCTGAGGACCCATCTTCCATTTCCAACTGTCAGAGAAATTTGAGAGAAATTCCAAACAGCGGTCCTTCCTCCGATTCGACAGTGCATAGATTTCAGTGATCGCAAGGGAAGTCACCAGTAACTTCTCAACTTATATTTTTTTATTATCATTTTCTCTTCGCCTCCTCCTCCTCCTCCTCCGCCCTCTTTCGATGAGTGCCCCAGATTCCCTCGCCGTTGTCCTTCTCCGTGCTCAAAGTTCAGCGCCTCGACTCCGTTGCTCCCCCGTTCCCTGCCTCCTCACTTGACAGGTATGTCAGGAAAAGTTTCTATCCATTGCCGAGGTCTGTGTAACGGGTTCATTATAGAAGTAAATGTGACAGGTGTGGAGAACAGGACAAGCACCTTTTTTCTTAACGGCTGAACTTATGTGACAAGAAATCAATCTTCCTCAACATGGGGGAGGAACGGCCTCTCCTGGGACCAAAGTCCTCCGAGAAACTTTTCCCCCAAGAATTTTGACTTCAGCTCAGACTATTTCCGAACGCTGCTCCTGCTAGGCAGAGTAAGTCATAGGGCACCGACTCCTTGCCAAGGCCACGTCTTCCCTCTTTCCTCCTAAAGGCACAAAATACGCATTTTCGCCTTCTTCCCTCGTTGCTTTTTTCCCCCCGCCTCTAGAAAGGAGAAGAGTTCACCGGCGGTGGAGCCCTTGGTTAATTTTAACCGAAGGGTCGGCTGGGGTCGCTGGGATGCTGTGCAGGCGTCTGGTGGGCGACGCAGCTCAGCGGGTCCTGCCTGGGCAAGGCCAGGTGGTCAGAGTCAGAGAAAGATGCATCTGCAGACAGCTTGGCCTCACCCTGGTTGTCCTACTGATGGGTCAACTCATCCAAGCAAGGGTTTTGCAATGGTAAGCCTAGATAGGTCAAGTAGGTTTCCCAAAGTGCAAAGCTGACCTGGTGTGGAAAAGTGAGCTTAATGATAGATAGATAGATAGATAGATAGATAGATAGATAGATAGATAGATAGATAGATAGATAGACAGATAGATAGATATGAGCGGATGGCTAGATGGTCAATGGATAAATGGATGGATTGAGATAGGTAATTAGAATAGATAGATAGATAGATAGATAGATAGATAGATAGATAGATAGATAGATAGATAGACAGATAGATAGATATGAGCGGATGGATAGATGGTCAATGGATAAATGGATGGATTGAGATAGGTGATAGATAGATAGATAGATAGATAGATAGACAGATAGAAACAGACAGACAGACAGACAGACAGATGTAGATAGACAGATAGGTAGATAGATAGAATATTTTTATTTATTTATTTATTTTATTTATTTATTTTTATTTTAATCCCATTTATTTTTATTTTAATCCCATTTATATCCCGCCCTTCTCCAAAGACTTAGGGCGGCTTACAATCTAAGCAGATAGATAGATAGATAAGCTAGATAGATAGATAGATAGATAGATAGATAGATAGATAGATAGATAGATAGATAGACAGACAGATAGATATTTTTATTTTAATCCCATTTATATCCCGCCCTTCTCCAAAGACTTAGGGCAGCTTACAATCTAAGCACAAATCAATGATTTGATAGATAAGATAGAAAGGTAGCTAGCTAGCTAGCTAGCTAGCTAGCTAGCTAGCTAGCTAGCTAGATAGATAGATAGATAGATAGATATGAGCGGATGGATAGATGGTCAATAGATAAATGGATGGATTGAGATAGGTAATTAGAATAGATAGATAGATAGATAGATAGATAGATAGATAGATAGATAGATAGATAGATAGAGGTAGGTAGGTAGGTAGGCAGAGAGAATATACAATTGCTAGGTAAATGATAAGATAGGTAGAAAGGTAGCTTGTTAGTTAGATAGACAGACAGACAGACAGACAGACAGACAGACAGACAGACAAATAGATACTATCAATGTTGATTCCAAAAGGAGGGTGAATTCAGCTGAGTTGAAGAATACAATCCTGTTGTAACTTTTGCAACCCTTCACTACACACCCAGACACCCAGTCACCCAGACACCCAGACACACACACACACAGACACACAAACAGAAACCACAATGCCACTATCTTCTTCACCCCAGCTGAATTCTTCCTCCTCGTGGGAACAACGTTTTGCAGCAAAGACAGGAGGGATGTATCTGCCTTCTCGACTTAAAAACAAGGACTGCCCTTGCCGGATCGGGGCAGATAGAGCTTGGACCAGTTAGAGCCGCACTTTAACTAGGAGGGAATAAAAGAAAAAAAGAAAAAAAAAAGAAAGAAAACAAGAGCAGCAAGCAGGCTGTGATGTCTCCCTGGAGAATTGTGTCAGAGAATGCATAAGTAGCCATCAGTAGCAAAATACCATCCAGAAATGTAACTCAGCAAGGAATGCCACATTTCAGTAATGTCATTGCAAGATGCTGGCTTGCTCTCCAATGGTTTGCCTCTAAAATTGAGGCATTATATTGGGCCTAAAGAGCATCATAAAAACAATAAAAGTTGTCCTGACATTTTATTCCTTTCCGCTTGCTGTCTCTGCTCTCCCAGCCTTGACCTTCCGCACTCTGCAGTCGCTCCGTCTTTGAAAAGCAAGGAGCGTTCAGGGAAGAGAGGGAGAGAGGGAGAGAGAGAGAGAGGGAGGGAGGGAGACAGAGGGAAAGGAAAAGAGAGAGGGAGAGAGGGAAAGGGAGTTCTAGTTCTGCCTTAGCCATGAAAGCCGGCTGGGTGACTTTGGGCCAGTCACCAGGAGACGGTGAGTTCTAGTCCTGCCTTAGACATGAAAGCCGGCCGGGTGACTTTGGGCCAGTCACCAGGAGACGGTGAGTTCTAGTTCTGCCTTAGCCATGAAAGCTGGCTGGGTGACTTTGGGCCAATCACCAGGAGACGGTGAGTTCTAGTTCTGCCTTAGGCATGAAAGACGGCCGGGTGACTTTGGGCCAATCACCAGGAGACGGTGAGTTCTAGTTCTGCCTTAGGCATGAAAGCCGGCCGGGTGACTTTGGGCCAATCACCAGGAGACGGTGAGTTCTAGTTCTGCCTTAGGCATGAAAGCCAGCTGGGTGACTTTGGGTCAATTACCAGGAGATGGTGAGTTCTAGTTCTGCCTTAGGCATGAAAGCCGGCTGGGTGACTTTGGGCCAATCACCAAAAGACAGTGAGTTCTAGTTGTGCCTTAGCCATGAAAGCCGGCTGGATGACTTTGGGCCAATCACCAGGAGACGGTGAGTTCTAGTTCTGCCTTAGGCATGAAAGCCGGCTGGGTGACTTTGGACCAACCTCCCCAGGAGATGGTGGGTTCAAATTGTTTTCCGGTTTGCTGTTTGATTGGGGGTGAGGAACTGTTGATGGGGGGAAAAACGAAGCTTTACAGCAACAAACTGTTCCAGTTAAGCTTCCCTAAACAGATCATGGGATTTGCATAATTGCCCACTGCTGGAATTTAAATTATTTATCGACACTGCAACTGTCAGAGGCAAACAGATCCTTCAACTCTGTCAACAGATCTCTGGCTAAAATCCCTGCCCTGGTGAACCACCGCGAGCCTTTCCTGATTCTCTCCATCAATGCTCCGAGGAGCTCCATAGATCCTGAGACCCAATTCTATTTACTTGAAATAGTAATTTTTTTTTTCAAATTTACCTTCTCTAGGGTAATCTCAGAACTGGTTGAGATCAGATTTCTGATGTCTCTATTGTAATGACAACGACACACACACACACCAATCCATTTTTTTCCCCTGGCTAGTTGACTATACAGTAACAGAATAACAGAGTTGGAAGGGACCGTGGAGGTCATCTAGTCCAACCCCCTGCTCAAGCAGGAAACCCTAGGGCTAGACTATTTCAGACAAACGGCTGTCCAGTCTCTTCTTAAAAATTACCAACCTCCAGTATGTGGGATGTTTGCCCTAACAAACTAAAAAACATGCTCTTAAACTCTGTATTATTATTATTATTATTATTATTATTATTATTATTATTATTATTATTATTATTATTATTATTATTATTATTATTTTAAAAAGATGCGTGCAAAACACCCTGGCAATGTATATGTCGGGGTCAAGATTGTGAAATCCATTAAAACCTTACTGGCTTTCAAATACTCGCACAATATCAATATTATTCAGCGAGATTGTTAAAAGAGGTCCAGTTCTTCATTCCAGCACTGAATCTTTTCTCCTATCCTTTTGGCTGTTTCCCCCCTCCCCCAGATATTTCTGGGACTCATCTTTGAGCAGGAGGGGGCTGGACTAGAAGACCTCCAAGGTCTTTTACTACCTTGGACCTTGGAGGTCTTCTAGTCCAGCCCCCTCCTGCTCAAAGATGAGTCCCAGAAATAGTAAAAGACTTCTGGGAAAAGATTTATAATGAATTAAAGAAAGTTTTGAAAAACACATTTACTAAGAAACCAGAAGCCTTCTTATTGGGTATAGTCGGAAAATTCCCAAAAAAGATGTTACTTTCTTTCTGTATGCCACAACAGCGGCGAGAATTTTGATAGCCAAGAATTGGAAGACACAAGAAATACCAACGGTGGAAGAATGGCAGATGAAAATGATGGACTATATGGAACTCGCTGAGCTGACTGGGAGAATCCGTGACCAGGGAGAAGAGTCGGTGGAAGAAGATTGGACGAAATTCAAGGACTATTTGAAGAAATATTGCTATATCACCTAGTTTGAAATGGACTTGGAAGTGTTTATAGGTTGTAGTTTTAGAGTTTAATGTTTAGTATTAAGGATAATATGAAACAATGATTGTTAAATGATAAGAAATTAAATATAGATAGATATTAAATATGATTCAAAATTATGAAATAGAAATTGCTAATGATGATTCACGATGAAACGCAGATGGGGGGGGACTCGAGGAAGTCACCTGAAAATGATTAGAAAGATTAGGAATAACGGAAGTTAAGTATTCTTTTTGTATTTTTGTTGATTGTATTGTTTATGTTATGTCTTGTTTTTTATATGTATTTTTTTGTTTAAATATATGTTTGCATAAAAGCAATATTTTTTTTAAAAAAAAATAGAAGACCTCCAGGGTCCCTTTCTGATCTGATCTTTCCCTATGTGAGCCTTCGAAAGCTTAAAAACTGGGAACGCTGGAAATCACAAGGAAGAGACTAACATCTTGACCGTCCGCTTAATCTAGTAAAAGCCGGAGAATCGGTCTTGTAGAAGGAAAAAGCAAGTTGGCTACCATCGTCCTCAACTTACACTTCGTTTAGCGACTGTTCAAAGTTACAACTGCACTGAACACGTGACTTATGTCCATTTTTCACACTTAACAACCGTGTCACAACCGAAGCGATTTGTCTAACCACCGCGGCAAGAAAGGTCGTGCGAGAGGGCAAAAGTTATTTAACAACTGTCCCGCTTAGCCACGTACATTTCTGACTCTTTTAAAAGAGGCATTTTTGCTTTTTTTTTTTTTTACAAAACTCTTCCGAGTCAATATTTTACAGACGTCGTTGCAATAGCTGAGACGGGCCATATAAATTAGCCAGCGAAACCGACAGACGAGGAACTGCAGAAGATTGAATCGTACTAATGAAAGGCTGTCATAGTCAAAGAATCAACGAAATAAAGCCTTTGTTGTCTTGCGAACACTAGGAAAATGTTTTTAAAATGATAAGACAAACAAAACAATGGATCGTTAAAGCTACATCGGTTGAAAATGGAGCGGTGTTTTTTTTTTTTTAAAAAAAGCATATTTCTCTAGCCATTTAAGTTTAAACAAGACTAAACAATAAAGAGGGCTCTTGCAAGTCTTTCTGCAAGTGAATAATGCAATAAAAAGATAAGGGGAGTGCTTTTGAGAGGCTAATTGTATCGAATTTTTGCCAGCCAAGGTTAGAGTCTAAGTAATGTTTTTGTCCTCGGAACATTTCATGGATAGACAAAAAAAAAAAAAAGGGGGGGGGGGTTTCAAAATTTCTTTAACGCTCCCTTATTCCCATCTTTGGGCCAATCGCTAGATGAGGCCTGTTGGCGTGCAAAGTTTGCAAGTCCCCTTCGAACCTGGTTTTCATTCTGATGAATTGATTAAACCCTGCCAGATATTGTAACTGGTTTGAAAAACTGCACTTGAGCGTAACATCAAAGACGGAGTGTTTTTTTTGGGGGGGGGTTAAGAGATGCTTAAGGGACGCGGTGGCTCAGTGGGTTAGGACGCTGAGCTTGTCGATCAGAAGGTCGGCAGTTTGGCGGGTCGAATCCTGAGTGCCGCGTAACAGAGTGAGCGCCTGTGAGCGCCTGTTACTCCCAGCGTCCCAGCTTCTGCCAACCTAGCAGTTCGAAAGCACGTAAAAAATGCAAGTAGAAAAATAGGGACCACTACGGTGGGAAGGGAACAGCGTTCCGTGCGCCTCTGGCGTCTAGTCATGCCGGCCACATGACCACGGAGACGTCCTCGGACAAGCGCTGGCTCTTCGGCTTTGAAATGGAGATGAGCACCGGCCCCTAGAGTCGGAAACGACTAGCACGCATGTGCGGGGGAACCTTTACCTTTACCTAAGAGATGCTTATATTTAAAATAGGCAAATAAAAAGAGAAGGGGTAAGACGGAATAGGCACTTCTACGTTTCCGTTGTCATTATTGATTCGTAACTTTCCCTTTATTGAGCCCGTCTTTTGCACCTCTTATGACTGTCTGGTGTGGCACAGCAACCAAACAGGACAGACACAGACTTCAAAAGAGAGTTAGGACTACAGGGAAGAAAAAAAAAACACAATTGCAACCAGCTTGCCTTCTATTGAGGACCTGTGTACTGCACACGCCAGGAAGAGGGCTGTGAAAATATCTACAGACCCCCTCATATCCTGGACATAAACTATTTCAATTTTTTCCCCTTGGGATATCTCCAATGGGGCATTGCATGCAAAAAGAATCAAACACAGAGACAGATCCCCCCTGCCCCCCGCCGTGCCATCACTCTGCTAAATACCTAAATTCCACAGCACTGACTTATATCTAAGTATATTTACTCATGTCGTGTGGCTGTACTACTATTATCCTTTTCAGCTTTTCTACTACCTTGTTTTATTGATATTGTTATTGTATTATTACTCAGTTGTAATAATACATTCCTTGTGTAATCATACTTGGCCAAACAAAGTATTCTGTTCTGTTGTTCTGTTCTGTTCTGTTCTAGTCTAGTCTAGTCTATTCTCCATTCCATATTCTATTCTATTCTATTCTATTCTATTCTATTCTATTCTATTCTGTTCTGTTCTGTTCTGTTCTGTTCTGTTCTGTTCTGTTCTATTCTGTTCTATTCTATTCCTCATTCCATTAATTCTATTCTATTCTATTCTATTCTATTCTATTCTATTCTATTCTATTCTATTCTATTCTATTCTATTCTATTCTATTCTATTCTACATCCTTTTTTCCATGCCAAGCAAGAAACCAAGGGGTACTTTCATCTCTCCTCATCAGTTTCTTATTTAAGGTTTTCTGGACTTTGAAGTCTTTCAACCCTGTTGAACGCTTGACGGATGAAGAAATACTGCTCCTGACCATGAATTGTTGCTTGCTTGCCTTGCTTCATTCCATCTCCCTCAATTTTTATTCAGAGAACTGCTGACTTTGGCAATAAAGCTGGAATTTAATACCCTGCGACAAAACTCTACAACAAAACCCTTGCCCGGTTCTATCAATAACCCCCTGTTTGCAAATAGAGCAAATAAGCTAAAAGAGGGGAGAGAGAGAGAGGGGGGGAGGGAGGGAGGGTGGGAGAGAGAGAGAGAGAGGGAGGGAGGGAGGGAGGGTGGGAGAGAGAGAGAGAGAGAGGGAGGGAGGGAGGGTGGGAGAGAGATAGAGGGAGAGAGAGAGGGAGGGAGGGTGGGAGAGAGAGAGAGGGAGGGAGGGAGGGTGGGGGAGAGAGAGAGAGAGGGAGGGAGAGAGAGAGGGAGGGAGGGTGGGAGAGAGAGAGGGAGGGAGAGAGAGGGAGGGAGGGAGGGTGGGAGAGAGAGAGGGAGGGAGGGAGAGAGAGAGAGGGAGGGAGAGAGGGAGGGAGGGAGGGTGGGAGAGAGAGAGGGAGGGGAGGGGAGGGAGGGAGAGAAGGGATATGTGGTGTGTGTGTGTGTGTGTGTGTATATGTATATGTATATGTATATATGTTAAATGTTTGCTAAGTATTTAGAATGCAGTTGCTTAGGCCCCAAACATGGGACAAATCTTATTCCCTGTTTCAGCCTAACCCAAGGCCATCTACAGGCAGTAGCCACAGCAGTGGCAGCTCATATTTGTGTAAATCAAAAAACATTTACACAAATATAATATTACACAAATTTACACAAATATGAGCTGTCACTGTTGTGACTACTGCCTGTCGATTGCCTTCGGTTAGGCTGAAACAGGAAATAAAGATTTGTCCCATGTTTGGGGCCTAGCAAGGTAATCTAAATAGTTAACAAGCATTTAACACAAATATATATGTATATATATTTCAATATTTGTTTCTTTCTTCCTGAAATCAATTGCTATTGGTTTCTCTTCCCTCTAGCTGTACCTGTTCCTTTCCTGTACAACCACCTTAAGTAGAACAAAATAACAGAGTTGGAAGGGTTAGGGTTTCAGACAAACGGCTGTCCAGTATCTTCTTAAATACCTCCAGTACTGCAGCACCCACAACTTTGAGAGGTAAGACATTCCACTTATAAATAAATTGTTCTCACTGTTAGGAAGTTTCTCCTTAGTTCCAGGTTGCTTCTCTCCTTGGTTGGTTTCCCTCCGTTGCTTCTTGTCCTGCCTTCAGGCGCTTTGGAGAAGAGCTTGACTCCCTCTTCTTTGGGGCAGCCCCTGAGATATTGGAACGCTGCTATCATGTCCCCCCTCGTCCTTCTCTTCGTTAAACTAGGCATACCCAATTCCAGCAACCCTTCTTCATATATTTTAGCCTCCAGTCCCTTAAAACTTGCCCAATCTGTTTATCTTTGAATTTCATGATTGCCTCCTGGGGAACAGTTGATGTGACCAAGTAAGATAATTCAGATTTTTGTCTTTCTGATGCTCAGCTGGCATTTTACCATACCTTTAAAAATTTGGGGGGGGCTAGGGTTTCCCTGATCAGCCTGGCTGTTTAAGAACCTCTGAAATAAAGAAATCCATTCCTTGAGTTGCAGCAGAGATGTGTCTCATTCTGGTTACTTGCCCCTCCTCCCTGATAAACAAACAAACAAACAAAGAATAAATAAATAAAATAGGTGGTGCTTACACACACACACACACACACACACACACACTTCCTGCTCCGTGGGTGATTTGTTTTGTATTAATGCCTTTCATAACTCATACGTAGCGCCATTAAAAATTAACGCCGAGCACTGACATAAACAAATGAAATTTGTATTATTAATGCTTTACATAGGTAAGACTTTGTAATAGCAGATTCATCATAACAGACTTGTTTTAATTAAAAGGCTCACTCCTTCCCTGAAATGATTACAGACGTATATTTGAGGTGTGGATAAAAACCAGGCTTTCACTGGGTTATCAATAGGATGTTGGTCGTAGCTGCTTCCTCATTTTTAGGGAATGGTTTTGACCCCGGTCATAAATAACATCAGAGTCCCATTTTTTCCCCTAACGCTGATGATGAGCTAAACCATGGTTAGCTAAGCTACATGCTAAAACCGTGGTGTGCTCAACCATCTTAACCACCCATCATTTTGGAGAAGACTGAGAACAAGGGACAGGCGACATTGTCAGTAACACAGCAAAGGATGTCACCAACTCAAGTATCCAAATGAAACTCCAGGTTCATTCTGTTTCCGAAAATTGTAGTTTATTGAATAAGCGGCATGGGAATGTTGTAGCAAAACTACTTCTGATGTTCCTGGACACCGGTTCATAGAATTAAACAATAATTTCACCGGTCAACCTCCCCAATCTCTCACGTAGTCCATGTAAACAATTTCACTTGGTTATGGGAACCATCTGCTTCCCCCTCAGCACCTGCTGCGGTGTCCTTGGAAGGGTTTCAGGCTTTCAAGGTCTTCAGCAGAATTGTAGAGGTTTCGTTTCTCCCTCTAACCTATTCTAAAGCAACTCCTCCCTCCCCTTTACTCTAAGGGCAAGTTGAAACGAAGAGGCACTTGGCTGCCAAAGTCTCCTTCCTGACAGGGAGTTGGCTACAGTGCAGGTGAAAAGATATGGGTGAGTTACAAGTGGTTCCCTGAAGCAGAACAACAGAGACGGAAAGACAACATAGAGAGATTTCTCAAAACTGTAGATCACCCAAGTTCACCTTCAGTGCCTCTTGAGATTCCTTTTATCCAAGACTCCTTTCAAGATATTTCTGTGGCTTCACTTCTGGATTCTTGCCAGCTTTCAGAACTGATTTGCCTTTGTTTCCTTCTTCGGCTGAGAAAGAGGGAAGAGGCCCAGGTCACCTCGATAGCTTTACACCTAAAGTGGCACTAGAATCACGGCCTCCCAGTTTCTGGCTGGGTGCCTTCCCTCCCCACCCCACCAAACCGGCTCTCCTTTCAGGACACAGATCGTCAGCAATGATGCCTTTGCAAGTTGTCAACTGTGTGAATGTTCACACTGATGTGTGTGGGTGGTGTGGTGGTGGAAATTAGCTGGCAAGCAGGAAGATTAAATGTAGGAATGAAATAGCAGCTCTCCACTAGGTTGTCATCTGGGGTTGTTATTTTATTTTATTTTTTTGCAAAAACCTGACTGATGATATTGCCCAGATGACACTGTTTCAGTGCACCAGGTACGCCTTCGGGGTTATGTCAGGCTGCAGGGGCACAAATTAGAGCCAGCAAAGCAAAATTACACAACCACAGGAAGCCACACAGCAGAGTCAGAGAGCCCTCTGACCATGAAGATACGGTTCCTCGGGAACCTGGATGCATCCTCAAAGTCCCTTCGCGTGTCGCTGCTAAACCCAGAAGGGGAAGAATCACACAAAATACGGGGCGTCAGAATGATGTTGCAAGGACACTACAATTAAATTAAAATCTGAATGCATGTCGCTGTGCCTTGCCATCAATGTTTTAGGGAATGTGACAATTGGTGTTAAAAATTTTATTCTCCATTGTCTGTACCACTTAATAATGAGTTTTTTGCTCCCAACTGTGACAGCAAGACGAGGACCACCAGAGAAATCCAGGGGATAGGTGGATCTCCTTTTATTAAATATTTGGAATTTAATAAATATATATTGAATAAGAGAATGGACCACTTTCCATAAGGAATAATCTGCCCCAACTCCAGATTAACATCAAATCCAATCTCCGGGTTGGAGGTGGGATTTGATGTTTCAGTAACCTCTTCCAATAGCTGGAACAAGCCTACTATAAACTATGATTCTCAAACCCCAGTATTCAGGGTAAGAGAATAAGCCAACATCCCCCAAAAGAATCCCAGGAACTGAGAATCCAGCTGCAGGAACCACCAAGCCCACCCACCCACAGACCCAAATTTTAATATCTTCTCAACCCAGCCAAAGGGATGGAATCAATATCGTGTGCCGTGTTAGAACTGCTTTATACTGCTTTGCTTAGACCAAACTTGGAATACTGCATCCACTCTTGGCCACTATGTTATAAAAAAGATGTTGAGACTCTAGAAAGAGTGGAGAGAAGAGGAACAAAGTGGTGGCCTGGAGACTAAAACATACGAAGAACAGTTGCAGGAATTGGGTATGTCTAGTCCAGGTAAAAATAAGGAATGGGGGGGGGGGTGACATGAGAGCAGTCTTCCAGTATCTCAGGGGATGCCACAAAGGAGAGGGGGGTCAACCTAGTCTCCAAAGCATCTGAAGGCAGGACAAGAAGCAATGGATGGAAACCAGTCAGAAAGAGATCCAACTTAGGAGAAATTTCCTGACAGTGAGAACAATCAATCAAGGGAACAATTTGCCTCCAGAGGTTGTGGCTGCTCCATCAATGGAGGTTTTAAAGAAAAAAACAGGACAGTCACTAGTCTGAAATGGTATAGGTTCTCCTGCTTGAGCAGGGGGATGGAATAGAAGACCTCCAAGGTCCCTTCCAGCTTCTATTCTATTCTATTCTGTTCTGTTCTGTTCTGTTCTGTTCTGTTCTGTTCCGTTCCGTTCCGTTCTGTTCTATTTCTATTCCGTTCTGTTCCATTCCATTCCATTCCATTCTTCTGTTCTATTTTACAGTATTATATTCCTATTCCTATTCCTATTCCTATTCCGTTCCGTTCCATTCCATTCCATTCTATTCCTATTATTACTGTTTGTCTGAAATGTTATAGGGTTTCCTGCTTGAGCAGAGGGTTAGACTAGAAGACCTCCGAGGTCCCTTCCATCTCTGTTCTTCTGTTATCCCTGCTATATCGTTCCAACGGCGGGATTCCTCTTGGCCGGATTGACAATGTGCAGAGGGAGGAGAGGCGTGACCTGTCTAATTACTAGACCTGGGATTGTTGGCTTAAGCCCACGCAAAACCCAAGATGTGAATTTGAGGTTCAGGAGCGGAGCGCTGCAAAGCTCTTGATGGCTTGGCGGGTTCGAAGAGGCAGCGGCCTCCGAAGCCTCCCCCATCTTGTTGACTTGGCAGTCTCCGGCCTGTGTGCATTTTGCTAATGTCGCATCAATAATGGATCTGCATCAAATGTGGAATTATTAGCTGCCACAGGGGCTCCCGGCGCTCGACGGCCGCTCTGCTTGCCAGACAACTGCGCGATGGATGCATTTGAAGGAAGACTGGAGTTGCAGAAGAGTTTCTCCCTCCGATTCATTCATTCTGTGTTGTGCTGTCAATCACCCGCTTGTTCACTGCCTTTGTGTGTGTGTTTTTCCCCCATCCGCCCGAGGCTGCGAGGAATACATTTGACACGGGGAAGTGCGGAAGAGTCTATGAAGAGAGAGAAGGATGGAGGCTCCATTTGGCAACCAATTAACACAGATTTTTTTTTTTGAGATATGGAAGGAAAAATAAAAGGGGCGATGTGGTGCAGAAAGGTTCTGCCACGGCCTAGAACAGACATGTCAAACACAAGGCCCGGGGGCCAGATCCGGCCCGCGAAGTGGTTTCATGCGGCCCGTGAAGCCATCCTGGAAACAGTGAGGGAACGGCCCCCACTGCCTTGGCCCTGGCCCAGAGACCCTCCTTCTGCCAGAGACCCTCAGATCTGTCCCACTCCTGCCCAGGTCCTCCCATAGGCACCCTTGATGCCAACGATGTAGAGCTGGCCACGCCCACCCAGTAGGCCATATGCACTCTAGCCACGCCCACCCAGTAGGCCACGCCCACCCAGGCCACACCCACCCAATGCTGATGCGGCCCTCAATGAAATTGAGTTTGACACTCCTGGTCTATCTATTTATTTTCAAAGCAGCAAAGGGAATTGGACGAATTGGCCTAGAAGATTAGCTTTTGAAGAAGGCCAGCAAGCGTTTATCCCTGGCTGTAACCGGTGAGGGAGGGATCTTGAACTGCTCAAACTTCTTGGAAGGACCTGCCCCAAGGGGTCCACTCAGGAAAAGATGACTCCGAGCTCCATAGGGTTAATCGAAAGAAATTCTGCCGAGAGAAAGTGGTTGCGAGAAAGTCAAGGCCGGAATCTCATGGTCCTGCGCAAAACGCAAAGCGGGACCTGGGCATGGCTAGTCTAGTGAAGAGAAGGACCGATCTCAAAAAGAGATTGGACAATCATTTGTCTGGAGAGATTGAACAAGAGATGGCACGACCATTTGTCTGAAATGGTATAGGGTTTCCTGCCTGCGCAGAGGGTTGGACTAGAAGACCTTCAAGGTCCTTCTCTTCTCTTCTCTTCTCTTCTCTTCTCTTCTCTTCTCTTCTCTTCTCTTCTCTTCTCTTCTCTTCTCTCCCTCTCCCTCTCCCTCTCCCTCTCCCTCTCCCTCTCCCTCTCCCTCTTCTCTTCTCTTCTCTTCTCTTCTCTTCTCTTCTCTTCTCTTCTCTTCTCTTCTCTTCTCTTCTCCTCTCCTCTCCTCTCCTCTCCTCTCCTCTCCTCTCCTCTCCTCTCCTCTCCTCTCCTCTATATATACTACATTCTATTCTATTCTATTCTATTCTATTCTATTCTATTCTATTCTATTCTATTCTATTCTATTCTATTCTATTCTATTCTACTCTACTCTACTCTACTCTACTCTACTCTACTCTACTCTACTCTACATTCTATCCTATCCTATCCTATCCTATCCTATCCTATCCTATCCTATCCTATTCTACATTCTATTCTATTCTATTCTATTCTATTCTATTCTATTCTATTCTATTCTATTCTATTCTATTCTATTCTATTCTATTCTATTCTATTCTATTCTATTCTATTCTATCTTATTCTACATTCTATTCTATTCTATTCTATTCTATTCTATTCTATTCTATTCTATTCTATTCTATTCTATTCTACTGTATTCTATTCTATTCTATTCTATTCTATTCTATTCTATTCTATTCTATTCTATTCTATTCTATTCTATTCTATTCTATTCTATTCTATTCTATTCTATTCTATATTAGGAGAGATATGATAGCAGTCTTCCAATTAGTGATGTTCTTCCAAGAACCTGTACAGCTGGAAAGCCACAACAAAGTTTTAGCTCCTTGTGATCCTTTGGCAAAGCTTCAGAAGCCCAAAGCTCTTTGATGAAAACAGTTTGCACATTGAGCTGTGAGTCACAGAACGATGACGCAGCATGCTAGGCAAGGATGTGTGAACCAGCCCCAAAGCAAAACAACAAAATCTTTTTTTTTAAAGAAACACAGGCACACGGAGACATACACTCAACATTGGTAATCTGCCTACCCCAGCATCAACACCATTCTCTGCTGTCCCAAACTTCAGAATAGGGGAGACAGGATAGCAGTTATTCCAGTATTTGAGGGGATACCACAAGGCAGAGGGAGTCAAGTTATTTTCCAAAGCACCAGAGGGAAGGACGAGAAACAATGGATGGAAACTGACCAAAGAGAGAAGCAACCTGGAATTAAGGAGAAACGTCCTAACAGTGAGGACAATCAACCAGTGGAACAGCTTTGCCTCCAGAAATCGTGGGCGCTCCATCACTGGAGGTTTTAAAGAAGAGACTGGGCAGCCACTTGACTGGGATGGTATAGGTTCTCCTGCTTGAGCAGGGGGATGGACTAGAAGACCTCCAAGGTCCCTTCCCACTCTATCCTGTTCAAGGCTATTCAATCCCATTCAATTTGGATCAAAGCAAGTGAAACCGATGGCTCCAAGCACCGATTCCCATCTGAATTGGAAGGGACGGGTCGAGATTCCAAATTCCGATCTGTGTTGGATTAGGGTTGCATAATTCTCAGGCGGCCCTGGAGATTTCATATAAAAATAAAGCATGAGTTCAGGCGTCAAAACCAGGACACTTGAAATCTGATTTATGCACAATACTTTTACATAATAATAACGCATAATACATAAATTTAAGCACAATAATTTTCGAGTGTGTGTGTGTGTGTGTGTGAGCGCAATGGCTATTCTTTTATTTATTCTTCCTGGGGCTTCTTAGAATTCTTAAAATATGAGGCTCCAGCATTCAGACTGTCCTTAACGCAGAATCTGACCAAGACAAACTTTGCTGGTCATTAAAAGGGGCTGCCTCAAAGAACGGGGTGTGTGGGGGTCAAACTATTCTCCAAAGCACTTAAGGGCAGAACAAGAAGCAATAGATGGAAACTAATCACAGATAGAATTAGAGAACCTAGAACTAAGGAGAAATTTCCCGACAGGGAGAACAATTAACCAGTGGAACAACTCGCCTCCAGAAGTTGTGGGTGCTCCATGACTGGAGGTTTTTAGGAAGAGATTGGACAGGATTGGTATAGGGTTTCCTGCTTCACCAGGGGCTGGACTAGAAGACCTCCAAGGTCCCTTCCATCTCTGTTATTCTGTTCAATATTATTGACTGATCGTTCAAGCAAGTACGGTAAGAGTAAAAGTTAGAAGAAGGATAAATGTAATATGCACCCGGATCAATTTCCCTCCCCAGTAAGGGAATTATTCCAATCATGGCAAGATTACAGGATAGTATCTTCATTGTTCTAATCCATGATCTTTCTCAAATCCCAACCCTACCCCATCCAGGCGGTTTTTCAAGCTGTCTTGACAACATCTGGAGATCTTGGATCACATGACCTTAATGAGAGAAGCGAAGGACCTTGGGTTAGGGTCTGGTCCAGAGAGAAGGCAACGTAATGTGTGGCTGGAGAATGAGAAAGACATAATATGTTTACTCTGATTTTATCTGGGTGTGTGTGTGTGTGTGTGTGTGTGTAAGAGCCACCAAATAGTTCCATTATATGATAATTATTGGGTATTAAATTATTGAAGCGCGTGAATTATTTACGTTGTTTTGGAGACACGAGCCCAGACTGGACCGACTGGTTTCAAAGGAAAAATAAAATAATCATGACTTCCTCGATGCATTGGGAGACGTGGAGGTGGCCTGTCTAGAGGTTTTTGTAAACTTCAATTTAAGGAAAGTAAGAGGCTAGAGAGAGAGAGGAAGACAGGACCCGACATCGAAATGTTGAGAAAGTTGAAAAATTGGGGCCAGCCTTGTCAAACCAAGATGCTCAACTTTTCGATTCCTTGCCCTTTTAATTTTGATAACCTCCTGAACTGTTCTAGCAGGTGGGCGCTACCTACTCAACTTTGGCTGATATGGAAGGAGAAAAACAACAACAACCCAGGATTATATTTGGGGAGTACATAGACGGGAGAACAGACCACCATTAAAAAAAAAGAGTCCTTGAAGAAAACGTTTTACAATGCCAGCAAGGAGACAACCTGGAAATTGTCCCAGGAAACTCCTGGGTTTTTTTTGGGTGGGTGGAGTGTGGCTGCCCCCGTTTCCCAAAGTGAAAAGGAATTATGAGAGGATCTCCTAAAGTCTCCTCTGGATCTGAGAGGGAGTTGCAGCACAAATGGCGAACTTCATAATTGTGGGGTCCTCGGTGTTCTCCGAGCTGGGTTGTTTCCTTGCAGAGGTTTCATGACCCAACTAGGTAACATCCTCAGTGCTAGAAGGGAGAGGGTGTGTGTTTCTGCTCTCTTGATAGTTCCTGAATAGGAGGGAGGGACCTTGGCAGGAAGAACTACCAACACAGGCAAGGAACAAAAAAGATAGAACAAACTGGAGACAGTAGAGAACGGAGATGAAGGTGTGGGGTCCTTGGTGCTCTCTGATCTTTGCCCTTTCCTTGCAGACGTTTCATGACCCAACTAGGGAACATCTAGGGTGCCAGAAGGGAGAAGGGTTTGCTCTATGCTTACATACAATTCCTTCTACCACTGATGATGTTACCTAGATGGGTCATGAAATGTCCGCATGAAAACTTTATTTATTTTATTTTAATTCCATTTATATCCCGCCCTTCTCCGAAGACTCAGGGCGGCTTACAAGCTTAGCAGTAGCCTTCATTCTATGTATATGCCTGCTTATTAGGGCTTTCACACACACCCCCAAGC
>NW_028148348.1:7500-25000 GCF_947247035.1 Vipera ursinii | reverse complement strand
GAGACTGGACAACCATTTGTCTGGAATGGAACAGGGTCTCCTGCTGGAGCAGGGGGTTGGACTAGAAGACCTCCAAGGTCCCTTCTGTTACTCTGTGTGTCTCTACTGCCATTGTCTTTTTTTTGCTTGGTCTTATTACATTTATATCAAGCCTAATAAAAGATTGGACAGCCATTTGCCTGGAATGGCATAGGGTCTCCTGCTTGGGCTGGACTAGAAGACCTCCAAGGTCCCTTCCATCTCTGTTATTCTGTTTTAAGAAGCACACAGGAGCAACGATGGCCGAGCCCATCAAAGCGACGGGATCTAGTTACTGAAGTCATCTCCATTCGACTTGTAAGTCCTAGTTTCCCATCAGGGGAACACCCTCCCCCGAAGACCCTTTCCAGGGGTGATCTTATGGGATGGCGGTGTGGTATTTGTACAAGCACCATTGAAAGACGTGAAAGGTCAGGACAGAGAGATAGCAAACCCATGTGGTTGTGAAGTGTCAACAGTGACTCCATGGCACACAACCAATCGATCCTGTCTAGGGAGATTCTCAGTCATCCAGGCCTTGGTTGCCCCCACCGCAGTGGTGGGATTCAGCCCGTTCGCACCAGTTTGGTAGAACCGGTAGCTGATTTTTTTTGTTGCCCAGGCCCAGAATTGGGCCTTCCAGAAGCGGCATCCACACAGAGAACCGGTTGTTCACCTGTTTGAATCCCACCACGGCCCCAAAGGTGCTTTTTCAAGAGCAACTGGACTTTGCTTTTCCTTGAAGACCTTTCGCTTCTCACCCAAGAAGCTTCTTCAGTTCTTCAGAAGACAACTGGACTGTCTTTGTTTTTCCCTGAAGAGGTTTTGCTTCTCATCCAAGAAGCTTCTTCAGTTCTTAAGAAGGCAACTGGACTCTTGTTTTTCTTTGAAGACCTTTTGCTTCTCACCCAAGAAGCTTCTTCAGTTCTTCAGAAGGCAACTGGACTTTGTTTTTCCTTGAAGACCTTTTGCTTCTCACCCAAGAAGCTTCTTCAGTTCTTCAGAAGGCAACTGGACTTTGTTTTTCCTTGAAGACCTTTTGCTTCTCACCCAAGAAGCTTCTTCAGTTCTTCAGAAGGCAAATGGACTTTGATTTCCTTGAAGACTTTTCCCTTCTCATCCGAGAAGCTTCTTCAGCTCTGAAGCCTGGGAAGCCAAGAAACTTTTGCATCTGGGTTTTTACATTTTTACACTTGGATCTGCCAAGGAGGAGAACATATGATTTTGCTCTTTATCTTTCCTATCTGCAGTCAATACCTCTGATTCTACAAATGCATCAGAGGGAATGGGGGAATAAAAAAAAGAAGGATGGCGTTAGAAGACCAAGAAGAGAGAGAGAGAGAGAGAAAAAATCAATCTTATGTGAATAGGAGGTGTTTACATACTCAAACCCAGAATATGCTGCTTTACCAATCGATTCATTCTCCCGCAGCGGTGAAATTCTGGCATTTGAAGCCGGGCTAGTAACGCAGACAGCTAACTGGAAGATCCTTCCCCATGGATTTCTTTCTTTCTTTCTTTTTTTTAAAAAAATTCTTTTTATTATTCTCCTTTTGTGGTGGTTTCAGTGAAATATGCAAGCGCAGCGTTCAGTCCCCCCCCCTCTTGCCATCGCACGGACTGTCGGGCCTGTCCAGCCATTCATTTTTTTGCAGCAGCCAGAAAAATAAGATCATTTGCAATGAGGGGGGGGGGAAATAAAGCAAAATATCCTGCCCCTCCCCTCGGCCTGGCGGCTAGGATTTAGGCAGTCTCAGCTCTGCAAATTAAAGATAGGCCTATTTCTCCTTTCCTGAAAGTTTTCAGTCTCTTGGGAGGAAGCTAATAAGCTCAGGCAGCTTTAGAATTACTTTAACATTCCTTTGAGGGGGTGGAGGTTGCATATATCGTTTGCAAGAGGGTGGGATATTTATTTATTTATTTATTTATTTATTTATTTATTTATTTATTTATTTATTTTATTTTATTTAGTTTTCTATACCGCCCTATTCCCAAAGGACTCAGGGCGGTTTACAGGGCAATATTTGGGGTGTGTGTGAAAGCCCTAATAAGCAGGCATATACATAGAATGAAGGCTACTGCTAAGCTTGTAAGCTGCCCTGAGTCTTCGGAGAAGGGCGGGATACAAATGGAATTAAAAATAAATAAATAAATAAATATTTAAAAGACAATATAAATTAAGATAAAATAGAATTAATAATAATAATAATAATAATAATAATAATAATAATAATAATAATAGCCCAACAATAAAACAATGTTAAAACTTAAAACTAAAAACCCCCTCAGTCCAGGCCAGATAGATATATGATGATGATGATGATGATGATGATGATAATAATAATAATGATAATAGTAATAATAATAATAATAATAATAATAATAATAATAATAATAAGAAGAAGAAGAAGAAGAAGAAGAAGAAGAAGACGAAGAAGAAGAAGAAGAAGAGGGGGGTTGGATTAGATGACCTCCAAGGTCCCTTCCAACTTATTATTATTATTATTGTTAACAGAATAACAGAATCGGAAGGGACCTTGGAGGTCTTCTAGTCCAACCCGCTGCGCCAACAGGAGACCTTACACCAGGGGTCTTCAAACTTGGCCCTTTGATGACTTGTGGACTTCAACTCCCAGAATTCCTCAGCCAGCAGCGTGTCTGGCTGAGGGATTCTGGGAGATGAAGTCCACAAATCGTCAAAGGGCCAGGTTTGAAGACCCCTGCCCTACGCCATTCCAGACAAGTGACTGTCCAGTCTCTTCTTAAAAGCGAGAGATTTTTCTCGTGCAAAGTTGTACAAATTGTATCCTGTCCGAGCGTGGGAGCCTCTTGTCTTAAGAGAGGCTCCTTCCTAACCTGTTTTGGGAACATTCCATAATTCCGCCCTCCCTCCCTCTTCTATCAACCATGTGGTTTTTTTTTAATCCCATTTATATCCCACCCTTCTCCGAAGACTCAGGGCGGCTTACAATTTAAGCACAAACCAATGTGCTTAGCAATAGCCTTCATTCTATGTATATGCCTGCTTATTAGGGCTTTCACACACACCCCAAGCAGCATTATTACAAAGTCAGCTTAATTGCCCCCAACAATCTGGGTCCTCATTTTACCTACCTCGGAAGGATGGAAGGCTGAGTCAACCTTGAGCCTGGTGGGACTCGAACCTGCACTAATGGCAGGCAGCTGGTGTTACTTAAGGAGGCATTAGCCCACTGCTCCACCAAGGCTCTTGGTGCATTTCCGGAAAAGAGCAAGCAAGGAGACGGTTGGCATTCTCTTTTCCTAGCCTTCTTAGGGACAAAAGGTGTTGTCAGGTCAGCCTTATTTAGGGATCATTTAAAATTAAAACCCAAGCAGAAGAATGAATAAATCATAAGCGCTGGAAGGTTTACTGGGGGGAAATCGATGTTGCTGTCATTTTTAGATTGGAACGGATTCAACAGCCAGGCGTGCTTGCAGCCGATTTTTGCACGCTTAATGCCAGCAGCCTTCTAGATCCGACTTAGCTTTGACTGAAGATGTTCACCTTTAGTCCAGGTGGTGGAATTTCGTACCCCAGTGTTCAACATATTGGAATACGTGTTCCAAATAAGTCTTCCCTGATCGTACAAAAATGTGGCATATCAGCGGGAAAGAAGGCCGCAACGTTCATTGCTCATGACATTGCTAGTCGGTTTGTGCGTCTTGGAGAGTAAGCTATTAAAACATAGAATCATAGAGACATAGAATGATAGAATGGTAGGTCTGGAAGGGACCTTGGAGGTTCTCCTCGCCCAACCCAGAATCCCCACACCATCCCAGACAAACCGCTCTCCCTGAGATAGGCTGGACCATGGTTTCTTACCTCACACTAAGGACATTTTTCCCCCCCTTATTTCAAGTTTGGTTCTGCCTCCTTATACTTCCTACTTGTTGTGATTCAGGGTCAGCCTGTGGGTTCGGCAGTTGGGTCGGACGACTCAGAGGAGGAGGAGGGGGGTGTTGAAGACCTTGCTGAGGGGGTTGAAGATCTTGCTGATGAGAGCCCTCAGCCAGGCCCCTCTCACTTGGTCACCATGGAGACCCAGCTGTGTGAGCCTGACAGTGTGGATGAAGATGACCCACAGCTGGCCCTGTTCAAGGACGCCCGACGCAGGAGGCAGTCAAGTAGGAGTAAAGAGAGGAAGGCAATGGGGCTTCTCGGAAGGAGGCAGAGAGAAGCCACGCCCTGAACTCTATATAAGGGGAATGTGTGGGGAGGGCTGGTTTGCTGAAGGCAACCGCTCGGATGGTTCATGTTTCTTTAAGCTTCTGTTTCTTGGTTCGTGTCTTGTTTGTTTTTGTTGCAATAAATTTGGCAAGCGTATTCCAGCCTCTTGCCGTTTGTGGAGGGGTTGTCCCTGCCTTTTCTGCAGGGTCAGTAGCAGGCTGGTACAGAACACTACTGTACTCATCCTTCTGCTACCCCCAGGAACTATGGAGAACAGAATCACCTAGTCACAGGGTCATAGAGTCGTAGAATCATAGGGCTGGAAGGGACCTTGGAGGTCTCCTAGCCCAACCCAGAATCCCCACACCATCCCAGACAAACAGCTGTCCATCCGTTGCTCGAAACCGTCCAGTGATGGAGACCTCGCAACTCCAGGAGTGAGGCTGGACCACAATTTCTTAGCTGCCAAGAGTCAGGAATTTCTTCCTTATGTCGAGTTGGCATCTCCCTCCATGCACCTTCTACAATGCTCTTCTTAGTTCTTGTTCTACCCGCAGGAATTATGGGGAACAGAATCACAGAATCGTGGAATGATAGAATCATAGAGTCCTAGGGCTGGAAGGGACCTTGGAGGTCTTCTAGTCCAGCCCCCTGCTTCAAGTAAAAGAGAGTTTATACCATCCTGGTCAAATGGTTATCCAGTCTATTCTTGAAAACCTCCAGTGATGGAAAATCTACAACTCCAGCAGCAGTTTTTCCAGGAGGGTTGCCGCTGTTGTTGTTGTTGTTGTTTTGCACAATCTTCCACAGCATCCTTTGTGCAATGGAAAAACATCAGCATATCCTTAGTAAGAGTAATTTTTTAATAAATAAATAAATAAATAAATAAATAAATAAATAAATAAATAAATAAATAAATAAATAAATAAATAAATAAATAAATTACACCTTGTAAAGGAAAGGGTTCTACTTGAGCATGAAGATAAACCTTTCAGAAAAATCAAAGCCGTGACCTTTAAGCCTCTTGGAAAATCAAGATGTACCCCCTCACTCGTTTCTGCCCAACAAACAAGTCTTTTCAAACCCATCTTGAACCAATCCGAGAGGACAATTAACCAGTGGAACAGCTTGCCTTCAGACATGGTCCCTCACGCCCGGAGGCTTTTAAGAAGAGACTGGACAGCCACTTGTCTGAAGCGGTAAAGGCTCTCCTGCTGGAGCAAAGGGCTGGACTAGATGACCTCCAAGGTCCCTTCCAGCTCTATTCGGATTCCATTCTGATTCTGATTCTGATCTTAGAAATCCTTCAAACAAGGCTGACCCACTCTTCCGCTGAGCCAAAATATATGTGGAGGGAGCAGGCCAGCAGCCTGCTCGATTTATTTATTAAAGCAAATTTCTATAGCCTGCCATCTCTCAAACAAGTGGCAAAACCACAGGGCTAAAATAAAATAACAAAATCCAGTTAATAAAGAGATCACAAAGAGGTAACTGGACTGCTAATGATTAGGCCTTTTTTTTATTCTTATTTTTAAACAACCAGGACAGCCGGGACTGCCACATAAAGGACAAATTACAATTCGGTGAAGAAAAATGGTGAGGAGGTACCGTCAAGTTTCTCGCAGCTTTTCTTTGCAAATGAGTCTGCAATTACCTGCAAGGAGATTAGAGCCTAATTAACATGGGGTCCGTGGTTGCGGAACCGTGTGCCAAATAGTTGCAAGCGATCGTTCGGGGGCCAAACCGGAATCGGAAGCAGTCCACGGTATGTCCACGCTTAGGTGGCACACAGGGGGATCTAGAGACAGAGCCTCTTATCCCCCTGTTTGCTATCATCCAAAATTTCAGGTTGCGTTAAAACACACACACACACACACACACACACACACACACAACACAGAAAAGATGGCCTGTGGCTCCTGGATTTGAAGGCCGGGATCCAAGGAATTTAAATTCGATATTTCTTTTTCACTGGTTGTCAATAAGGCAGAGTTTCAGTCAGCTGAAGCGTCTCAATAAAACGCCACGGGTGCCACTGAGAGTTAATGACAGCCTTGAACATAGCAGAAACCTGGGAGAGCAATTTCAGAGGCTTATTATTCCTATTTGGCAGCAGCAGCCAAAAAAGCTAACACAATCCTGGGTTGTGTAAACGGCGGCATAGAATCAAGATCACGCGAAGTATTAGTACCGCTTTATAAAACCCCGGTTGAGGCCACACCTGGAATACTGCAGCCAAATTTGGTCACCGTGTCACAAAAAAAAAAAAGAAAAGATGTTGAGAGTTTGGACAAAAAAATCCAGAGAAGAGGAACTAAGATGATCCAAGGCCTGGAGACCAAAACGTACGAAGAACGGCTACGGGACTTGGGTTTGGCTCGTCTAAAGAAAAGAAGAAAGAGGGGAGACAGGATAGCAGTATTCCAGTATCTGAGGGGCTGCCACAAAGAAGAGTGGGTCAAATTATTCTCCAAAGCACCAGAGGGCAACACACACACACAAAAAAAATAATGGTTGCAAAATAATCAAGGAGAGAAGCAACCTGGAATTAAGGAGAAAATTCCTGACAGGGAGGACAATTAACCAGTGGAACTGCTTGCCACCAGAAATCCTGGGCGCTCCATCACTGGAGGTTTTAAAGAAGAGGGTAGACAGTCACTTGCTTGAGATGGTCCTATAAGATCCCTTCCAACTCTGTTATTCAGCCAATCTCAATGTATACATGGTTGTACTTTGACAATAAAGGTCTCCTCATTCATTCATTCATTCATTCATTCATTCATTCATTCATTCATTCATTCATTCGTTATTCTGTTTCCGTTTCTGAACTGACCTCCAAAGTCCCTTTCAATTCTATTATCCTTTTATATTTTTTTCTCCCTTATCCTTATTTCCTACCCTAAACAATGAGAATTCCAATTGTGAGGATGGTGGAATAGAATAGAATAGAATAGAATAGAACAGAATAGAATAGAATAGAATAGAATAGAATAGAATAGAATAGAATAGAATAGAATAGAATAGAATAGAATAGAATAGAATAGAATAGAATAGAATAGAATAGAATAGAATAGAATAGAATAGAATGGAATGGAATGGAATGGAATGGAATGGAATGAAGAATAGAATAGAATGGAATGAAGAATAGAAGAATAGAATAGAATAGAATAGAATAGAATAGAATAGAATAGAATAGAATAGAATAGAATAGAATAGAATAGAATAGAATAGAACAGAACAGAACAGAACAGAATAGAATAGAATAGAATAGAATAGAATAGAATAGAATGAAGAATAGAATAGAATAGAATAGAATAGAATAGAATAGAATGAAGAATAGAATAGAATGAAGAATAGAATAGAATGGAATGAAGAATAGAATAGAATAGAATAGAATAGAATAGAATAGAATAGAATAGAATAGAATAGAATAGAACAGAACAGAACAGAATAGAATAGAATAGAATAGAATGGAATGAAGAATAGAATAGAATGGAATGGAATTAAGAACAGAATAGAATAGAATAGAATAGAATAGAATAGAATAGAATAGAATAGAATAGAATAGAATGGAATGGAATGGAATGGAATGGAATGGAATGGAATGGAATGGAATGGAATGGAATGGAATAGAATAGAATAGAATAGAATAGAATAGAATAGAATAGAATAGAATAGAATATATAAGAGATAGAAAATAGAATGAAAATAGAATGAAAATAGACTAGACTAGACTAGACTAGACTAGAATTTCCAACCCTAAACAATGAGAATTCCGATTGTCACGTTATTCCTCATCCTAAATTTCCCGGTCCTGATTTTCTTGGGTGGAGAAGAATCCTCAAATCATTTTCTCTCTTTAAGTAAGTGGAAGGACCAACAGTTCTACGGTGTGCCTGTTTTTTCTTTTTCTTTGCAGACTGGAAAGCTTGTTTCCCCCCTCCCCCCATTTATCAAAGAGAGGAGGGTTTATTCACTCTGGGGTCTCACCTGCATAAGCCTCCTTAAAAACATCTGCAATGTACATGAGTTTGTCCTTTTCTCCCCAATTCCAGGGGAGGGAGGGAGGGAGGGAGAGAGAGAGAGAGATGTCAGACTTATTAATGTGCTTGCTTTCCCCAAGCAGCTTTTAGCTTCTTATCACTCCATGTTCCTGAGCAGAGACACCAGCTGAATTTGAAAGAGTCCTCTGAAGTCGGCCGCAGAGAAACCAATATCTGAACACGGCAGGAAGAAGCATCGGGGAAGGAGGAAAATGCAAAAAGTGGGAGAAAGGTTTTCTATGAGGAGGAGCTGGCTGTGACCAAATGTCCAAAGATTCAACAACAACAACAACAACAATCCATGGATTCTCCCAATCAGCCTTGCAGTTGACTGGTTGAGGCACGGAGCCAAGTACCCCGGAGAAAAGATGGGCCTTTGTTTAGATCAGTTGAAAGAATCGTGCTGTGAAGAATTGCAAAGGTGAGGATGGTGGAATGAAATGGAATGGAATAGAATAGAATAGAATAGAATAGAATAAGAAATTAGAATAGAATAGAATAGAATAGAATAGAATAGAATAGAATAGAATAGAGTAGAGTAGAGTAGAGTAGAGTAGAGTAGAGTAGAGTAGAGTAGAATAGAATAGAATAGAATAGAATAGAATAGAATAGAATAGAATAGAATAGAACAGATTAGAATAAAGAATAGAGAATAGAATAGAATAGAATAGAATAGAATAGAATAGAATAGAATAGAATAGAATAGAATAGAATAGAATAGAATGAGAATGGAATGGAACAGAATAGCATAGCTTTAGTTTTGGAGGAGCTCTTTACAGCCTTTGCTGCCTGCCACCATCTTGGCTCCTTTCCCCGACTAAGTCCGAATAGAATAGGGAATAATAGGAATATGAATAATGAATAGAATGGAATGGAATGGAATGGAATGAAATAGAATATTGAGTAGAGTAGAGTAGAGTAGAGTAGAGTACAGTAGAATGGAATAGAATAGAATAGAATAGAATAGAATAGAATAGAATAGAATAGAATAGAATAGAATAGAATAGAATAGAATAGAATAGAGAATGGAGTGGAATAAGAACAGAATAGAATAGAATAGAATAGAATAGAATAGAATAGAATAGAATAGAATAGAATAGAATAGAATAGAATAGAATAGAATAGAATAGAATAGAATCTGGACGGGACCTTGGAGGTCTTCTAATCCACCCCGCTGCTCAAGCAGGAGACCCTAGACCATTTCAGACAAGTACAAGTGACTGTCCAGTCTCTTCTTAAAAAACCTCCAGTGATGGAGCACCCACTACTTCTGGAGGCAACTTGTTCTACTGATTAATTGTTCTCACTGTCAGGCAAAATGAGGACCCAGATTGTTGGGGGTGGGGGTGGGTGGGAAACGTGCTAACTCTGTAAACTGACTCTTAGAGGGGGCTGTAAAGCACCGTGAAGCGATATATTTGGTCTACGCGCTGTTGCTTTTGCTCTTTTGCTCACCAAAGCCAGGTTTTTGTGGGTTTTTTTAGCAGTTCCCACAGAAAAGAGGGAACAGAAATGACGATTATGGGAAGACCTAGAGAAGGAAGCTGTTCCTGCTCCCTTCCCACTGTTGAACCAGAAGCAGCCTAACAGCATCTTATTTATATTTCCCCAGAGAGGGCTCAAACGTATTTCAATATAACTGCAACGTGGTTAATTGAAATCAGTAATTTCAGCGCTCATTAATAACAAATCTCTAGGAAGAAATAACCCCACCACAATTAATGATTCGCCATTAAATATATATATATATATATATATATATATATATATATATATATATATATATATATATATATATATATATATATATATATATATATATATATATTGCGGACCCTTTTTATAGCAAGACTGAGGTCTTTGGGTACGTTTTATAGCTGATTAGCACAGATTAAACTGTGCACCCCATCTTCTGGCTTGCTCAATATCCATATGTGGGATTGCAATTTAGAAAGGCAGTCAACACGTTGCGTTTTAGATTTTCCAACCGTTGGAAAAATTCTCAGAGCATCCCAGAGGTTAGCCAGCGGATAATTCGAAACATTAAACTAATAGTGCATTTGGGGGGGGGGAAAGAAGGGTCAGTCCTAGAGGAGATCAACCCTGACTGCTCTTTAGAAGGCCAGATCCTGAAGCTAAAACTCAAATACTCTGGCCACCTAAGGAGAAGGAAGGACTCACTGGAGAAGAGCCTAATGCTGGGAAAGATTGAGGGCAAGAGAAGAAGGGGACGACAGAGAAGGAGGTGGCTGGATGGAGTTTCTGAAGCAGGAGGCGTGAGCTTAAATGGACTCCAGAAGATGGTAGAGGACAGGAAGGCCTGGAGGAACGTTGTCCATAGGGTCGCGATGGGTCGGACACGACTTCGCAACTAACAACAACAACAACAACAACAAAGAAGGGTATTCCTTTGTACTCTCTAAGGAGAAAAATAATAATAATAATTTCTGCAATTTTAAAGGGTGGAATTATCTGGTCGGTTCCTATCCTATCCTCCCCTCTTCCTATTTCAATTTGCTATCCTCTTTGGAGAATTCCATGACTTGATGGGGTTTTTTTCCAGATATGCTCAACTATACCTGGTCAGCTACAATTCGGGGAACAGTTTCATTTTATCCACTTTGCCCGCTTCCTTTGGAGGGGAAGCAAATGGGCTTTTGACGGTCTCCCCTCCAGTTGTGAGCCGGCAAATGGGAAGGAACGTTGCCCTGAAGTTCTCTGTGGAACGAGAAATCTTCCAACTTTTTCTCTTCCTTGGGGGCGGCGACAGTAACATTGCAATTAGGGGGAAAAATGCAATGGAAGGTCCCTCTTCATATTGGTGGGAAGCTAAGGAGGCTGGGAAGACCGGAAGGAAGATTGAAGACATTTCCTGACAGTGAGAACAAACAAAGAATTAGTGGAACGGCTTGCCTCCAGAAGTTGTGGGTGCTCCATCACTGGAGGTTTACAAGAAGAGATTGGACAGCCATTTGTCTGAAATGGCTATAGGCTCTCCTGCTTGAGTAAAGGTTTGGACTAGAAGACCTCTAAGATCTCTTCTAATTCTGTTATTCTGCATTATGACTGCTCCCTATCTCTCTATCCCTAAAAGACGTTCATTATTGTTTGAACTCACTCCAAAGGAAGGGGGAGATTTGCTTAGTCGGATCCCCAGATTCTGGCTCCTAGTTTGTTATTTCTTGATCCTCAACAAAATTAAGGGAACTCCATGGGACGCTTGCTTCCTTGGTCATGTTTCACCTTCATGGCTCTACAAGATGCCTCGTGACTTAACGTGTGATGACGCAGTAAGTTATGGATGTTTGCTTCTGATTAAAGTCACTTTGGGTTCCAGTCAAGATGTCCACTGGTCCCGCTTGTTGTTTTTTTTTATCAGGATGGGGATAAATTTAACCAGTGCTTTTTTTGTAAACAAAAAAGGTGCCAGAACTCACACGTCATACAACCCGCCTTGCGTACCCTACAAGGTTCCATCTAAAAAAAGGTGCCGGAACTCCGTTCTGGGCGTTCTATGACAAAAAAAGCCCTGAATTTAACCTTGGGGCAACTAAGTCTTTTTCAACTCTGCTAGAATTCTATCTTCAGTTTAATGCTTGTTCCTCGTTTCATGGCTGTCTTCCTTCCAGATGTTCCATGTCCCAACTAGGTAACATCATCAGTGCTTGAAGGGGGTGGAGTTTGTTTTCTGTTCACATACAATGTAAACCCAGTGCCTTCTAGCACTGATGATGTTACCTAGTTGGGTCATGAAATGTTTGCAAGAAACTGACCCCCCCAGCTCTGAGAGCCCCAAGGACCCCACAGTTCAATCCTAAAAATATTGTCTTCTATCAGTCCTAATTCATTCTTTGCTCTAACCTCAGGTTTGATCTTTGACCTTTCTCCTGGTTTGCCCTAACTATTAGTTGGCCCTCCGAAAAACCCCAGTTCATTTCAAAAAGCTCTCTGTAGTTTGGCCCTGAATGACTGCTGAGTTTATTTCACTAGAGACCTGCCCCCCAAAATGCATTTGGCTGAATAATCTGATGCTAATGAATGCCTAGCAATTGCACGCGCTTTTAATGAATAGATAATGAACTAAAACAAGAGTTTCATAACAATAGTGACAATAATTGAATAACAGAAACAATTACGCATCCCGATAGCTGGTAGACCTGTGTTCTGATTAGATTTGGAGCCACTATGCAATATATTTATAAGTGTGTTGGGCTGAGACAGAGAGTGACTGGCGCAAAGTCCCCAAGATAGTTTTCCTGCCTAAGGCGGGACTAGAACTCACCTTCTCCTGGTGATTGGCCCATAGTCAACCAACTGGCTTTCAGGCCTAAGGTGGGACTAGAACTCACCGTCTCCTGGTGATTGGCCCAAAGTCACCCAACCGGCTTTCATGCCTAAGGTGGGACTAGAATTCACCTTCTCCTGGTGATTGGCCCATAGTCAACCAACTGGCTTTCAGGCCTAAGGTGGGACTAGAACTCACCGTCTCCTGGTGATTGGCCCAAAGTCACCCAACCGGCTTTCATGCCTAAGGTGGGACTAGAATTCACCCTCTCCTGGTGATTGGCCCAAAGTCACCCAACCAGCTTTCGTGCCTATGGCGGGACTAGAACTCACTGTCTCCTGGCGACTGTCCCAAAGTCACCCAATTGACTTCCATGCCCAAGGTGAAACTAGAATTCTCAGTCTCCTGGTTTCTAGGCCAGCGCCTTAACCACTACCCCCAAAATATCCATTGGTGACCATGAATTTGGGAGACTCCATTTTCATTTCAGCTGTGTGAGGAGGTCCAATTTTGAGCTTAGCAGGGAGAATATTGTCTCATTGAAAGGCCGCTTTCTCTGAACATCACCCGGATGTCAAATAATTCACGCAATTTTCCATTAAAAATGGTGTCAGCAAGCAAAGCATCCGTTTCGAAATCAAATCGGTTTGGGAGTTTTAATTTCTTTCCCTCCACCCCCCCACCCCCCGTCTCTTTCATTTGTTCTCCGGTGCCGGCGAGATATTAAAAAATCCTCATCAACCAAAGTCACATGATCTTACAAATCCATACCGCCGTGCATTAGAGACCTTTTTTTTTTTTCTATTTTGATAGAGACAAACAAAATATTCAACTCGGTGGCATAATGCCCTCTCTTAAAACACACTCATGTTCCTTCTCACTCTTTCTCCCACACAAATTCCGATCATCATCATAATAATAATGCCCCTGCCCGTTTCTAAAAAAGCCGGAATGTTCAGATAATTAAAATAGAAAACAAACAGCAATTTTGTTCCAGCTCCGATTTTGCAAATCCCTAAAGGGAGAGAAGGGGACGCGGTGGCTCAGTGGGTGAGGACGCTGAGCTTGTCGATCAGAAGGTCGGCAGTTTGGCGGGTCGAATCCCGAGTGCCGCGTAGCAGAGTGAGTGCCTGTTACTCGTCCCAGCTTCTGCCAACCTAGCAGTTCGAAAGCACGTAAAAATGCAAGTAGAAAAATAGGGACCACTCCGGTGGGAAGGGAACAGAGTTCCGTGCGCCTTTGGCGTCTAGTCATGCCGGCCACATGACCACGGAGACGTCCTCGGACAAGCGCTGGCTCTTCGGCTTTGAAACGGAGATGAGCACCGGCCCCTAGAGTCGGAAAACGACTAGCACACACGTGCGGGGGAACCTTTACCTTTACCTTTAAAGGGAGAGAAAGATGGTCATTTCATAAAGATATGGCGTTTGATGATATGTGATAAGGACTCAAAGAGGAGAAGAACTGGAAAATTAAAGGAAAATAAAGGCATTGAGGTTGGCATTGTGAACGTGATTAGAAATTGGGAAATGGCACCAGGAGGAATTTTCGTTCCAGCTGGACGCATAAAACCATCGTCATGACAGGCACATCGACAGGGGAATGGGAAAGGAAAGAAATTTCCTAAATGATGAATATTTAGGAACCATAGGAAGCTGGCTAGATGGCCCATGTTTTTTTCCCCCCCTCTTGTTTGAAGAAGTATGAGGTAGACTATCCGGAACATTAAGGTGTTAGTAGTAAGATGTTGAGATTTTTTTTAAAAAAATGCAAAGAAGAGCAACTAAGTTGATTAAAAGTCCCCCATGACAAATTCCATGGTTAAAAATGTGTGAACAGTGTGTTTCTGGTGACAGTGCAAGACTAACTCCTACCACACAGTGGGTGGGTTTGTCTCCCCTCACGCAAACTCTTCCTTGGTTAATAAAAATCAACGTCGTAATCCAATTCCTCTTACGTCTCTATATTAACTCGTACAATTACATTATAAAGATTTAAGTGAATTGACTTAATAGAAGTGAATCTACAAGTGAACTGCGAGTGAATAAGTACACTGGCTTAAATGGAAAATTAAACAGCCACGTTCATTTCCACATCATCCTTCAAGTTGGGACTCCAGAAAACTATGGAATATAAAAAGAGAGGGAATTTCTCTGGATAAATTATAATTTCACCTGATGATGGGAAGGAAGGAAGGAAGGAAGGAAGGAAGGAAGGAAGGAAGGAAGGAAGGAAGGGAAAGAAAGAAAGAAAGAAAAAGAAAGAAAGAAAAAGAAAGAAAGAAAGAGAAAAGGAAGGAAGGAAGGAAGGAAGGAAGGAAGGAAGGAAGGAAGGAAGGAAAAGGATGGTGAGAGAGGGAGTGATGAAGAAAGGGAGGGAGGGAGGAAAGAAGGGAGAAGAAAGGAAGGAAGACAATTTTTCCAAACTTGCAATTTTTTCTCAGTGTTGAAAAACTATCAGAAGTTTGTCCATCCTTGAAATAAAACCCAAAATCTTTTGAGCCTGTATCCTATCCGAATGAGTTTCTCACAAGAAGCTTGTCGCTCAGTCCTTCAAAAATGATTCCGCACCGATTTTCTTGCCCCTTTCCATCATCTACGGATTGGGGGAAAAGAAACTGAGTTGACATTTTAATCCTAAAATGGTTCTTTCAGGAGAGATTTTTGAACTGATAAGGTAAAGGTAAAGGTTCCCCCACACATGCGTGCTAGTCGTTTCCAACTCTAGGGGCCGGTGCTCATCTCCGTTTCAAAGCCGAAGAGCCAGCGCTTGTCCGAGGACGTCTCCGTGGTCATGTGGCCGGCATGACTAGACACCAAAGGCGCACGGAACGCTGTTACCTTCCCACCGGAGTGGTCCCTATTTTTCTACTTGCATTTTTACGTGCTTTCGAACTGCTAGGTTGGCAGAAGCTGGGACGAGTAACAGGTGCTCACTCTGTTACGCGGCACTCGGGATTCGACCTGCCAAACTGCCGACCTTCTGATCGACAAGCTCAGCGTCCTAACCCACTGAGCCACCGCGTCCCTTTTGAACTGATAGGCAAACACAAAAAATATGGACCTGTTGCTTTTCTGCAGCTGGAAAAAAAACCCACAAAAACGCATAAGGAAACAAGAGGAAGGGAAAAGGCAGAGATTATGGGCCAAAACTAGCGTTCTCGTGAGGAGAAAATTGCTGGTAGAAAGCATGTGTAGGAAAAATATTGTAGCAATATTACGACAGATGATGATGAAAAAGCACGGGTATTTTCATATTTTACTTTAATTGCCAACCGAGGTGGAAACGGGACAATTATCTGATTCATGTTCCCTTTGGCTTGTGTTTCTTTTGTATTTCAGAACGAGTTCTTTTTTCCCCAGCAACAATTATGGGTTAATTACAGGTTTTGCAAGAGCACACGCATAGACACACGTATTCTACTTCGGAAACAACAATCCCAGGATACGAATACTGAACAAATCTCAGAGCATGGAGATATCAAAAGGTTGCCTCCTACAAGCTGATTGATTGATTGATTGATTGATTGATTGATTGTTCCAAAGGTGCTTTCCACCCCCCCCCAAAGGCAAGTGGACTTTCTTTGTTTTTCCTTGAAGACATTTCGCTTCTCACCTAAGAAGCTTCTTCATTTCTAAGTGAATGGCGTGGAATGGAAGGATTTATATTTAGTTAGAATTGAAGAAGCTTCCTTGAAACATCTTCAAGGAAAAACAAAGGAAATCCAGTTGCCTTTTGGGGGGGGGGGAAAGCACCTTTGGAACAATATCAATCAATCAATCAATCAATCAGTTTGTAGGAGACAACATTTTGATATCTTCTGCTTGTAGACTTCACCTGGAGCTATATATTTCATTTCTGTGTCTTTATTTATTTATTTAGTTATTGCCTTTTTTCAATATTGGAAGGTCAATATTGGAAGAAGGAGGAACTGCCGACTATAGAAGAATGGACTCTAAAGGTTTCTGACCTGGCAGAAATGGCAAAGATCTCGGCTTATTTGAAAGATCATTCGCAAGAACGTTATATTACAGAGTGGAAAAAATGGATTGATTATATCCAGAAGAAATATGGGACTAAAAAGTTTCATTTAGCATTTGAATAAGTCTTCCTTTCTTTTCTCTTTTCTTTTTCTTTTTATATGTAATATTAATATTGCTTGTAGTTATCTTATATGAGCTAGAGAGCGATAGAATTAATAGTTTATTGTTGTTAGCATATGGATGTTTATGATTGTTCTTTGTTTTTATACCTTGTACTTAGCTCTGGGAAGTCGGGGGGGGAGGGGGAAATGGGGGGGAGGGACAGGGAGGGTTAGGTAGGGGTGGGGGGGAGGGGGGATTGTTAAAGATAAAATGTACTGTAAAACTTTTCAATAAAAAAAGTTATTGCCTTTTTTTTTAATTTTAATTCCATTTATATCCCGCCCTTCTCCGAAGACTCAGGGCAGCTTACAAGCTTAGCAGTAGCCTTCATTCTATGTATATGCCTGCTTATTAGGGCTTTCACACACACCCCAAGCGGCATTATTGCAAAGTCAGCTTATTGCCCCCAACAATCTGGGTCCTCATTTTACCTACCTGGGAAGGACGGAAGGCTGAGTCAACCTTGAGCCTGGTGGGACTCGAACCTGCACTAATTGCAGGCAGCTGGTGTTACTTAAGGAGGCATTAGCCCACTGTGCCACCAAGGCCTTTGTAGCTAGCTGTCTTTCTTCTGATGTTGGAGGTATCTGAAATAGGATCCATAGCAGGGAGCCGACATTACATGTGAAGCACCAGTGAGATGGAGAGGTTCAGAAGAAGAAGCTGAAGAAATGAAAAAGCTTCTCAGATGATAAAGCGAAACATTTTCAAGGAAAAACCAAATTCCAGCTGCCTTTTGAAAAAAAAGGCCCTTTGGGATGCCTGGGTTGATAATTCCCTTAAAAAATGGGAAGATGGGAAGTAGCCCGAGGCCTCTTAA
>NW_028148348.1:0-2500 GCF_947247035.1 Vipera ursinii | reverse complement strand
CCTTTTCATTACTAAAATGTTCACTTCTTCCAGCTGTCCAAAAAAAAAAAAAGTAATTGAAGCGAGCAGATGTCCCACTCTGCCTGGTCTGAGAAAATTAAAATGACCCATGGTAACTTGGAGAAAAATTAAGCCATTGACTTGATGGTCATCGATGCAGCTTGAGGTCAACTCACTAACTACTCATTTGCCAGACTCCGCAGAAGTCATGATCTGTCCTCTCGTTTCTGCTGATCATCCTGACCTATCGTTGGCCTCAACTGATATTTGTAGACTTCTCGGCCAATTGCTTCTAAGACCTCTCCAGCCGACCTCACAGACCAAGGAGAAATTCCCTCCATGTCTTCCCCTTTTGCTTGAGATTCTTCTTATTCTCCAACGTCCACCCCTTGGGAAGACCTTGTTCTCCTGCGCAGGTTTGTAAGTGTAATTTAAACCTGGTTGGGTGCCTCTTCCTCCAGTAAACAGCGTGGACCACACTAATCAAGAATGGAAAAATGGGACGGTCAGACTTGGAAATGTTTTGGTTTGGGGCTTGATTCAAAGGTGGGGAGATCCGGAAAGTGAACTTATGTGAGAGCGAACTAAATTGGGTTATGACGCAGGGCCAAGGGATCAGGATTACGTTAAGGTGCAGTTCAAAAGATGTATTGCTTTAGCCTGTACTCAAGAATCTAATCAACTAAAGTTCAGTGCTAAATTGGCACCAGATAAAGGGTCAATGGAATTCAACAGGCACAGAATTTCTACCATTTGTGGGAACGTAACGACTCGAAGCTGATGGCAACCTTCACTCCACCTTTCACCTCTGCCTGCTCTTGGTCCTACATCACAACACATATTTCTGGTCTGAGCAGGAATAATAATAATAATAATAATAATAATAATAATAATAATAATAATAATAATAATAATAATAATAATAATAATAATAATAATAATAATAATAATAATTGGAAGGGACCTGGAGGTCATCTAAGTGTTTAGGGGCATTATATTCCTTAGCTACGGCTTGCTCATCCAATACTGGAATACTGCATCCAGTTTTGGTGACCACATCAGGAAAAAAAAAATGTTTGGAAAAAAGCGTAGAGCAACTAAGCTGATGAAGCGTCTGGAGCAGGGGTGTCAAACTCAATTTCATTGAGGGCCGCATCAGCATTGTGGTTGCCCTCAGGGGGCCGGGTGGGCATGGCCTGGGTGGGCGTGGCCTACTGGGTGGGCGTGGCTAGAGTGCGTATGGCCTACTGGGTGGGTGTGGCCAGCTCTACATCATTCGCATCAAGGGTGCCTATGGGGGCCTGGGCAGGAGTGGGACAGATCTGAGGGTCTCTGGCAGGAGGAGGGTCTCTGGGCCAGGGCCAAGGCAGTGGGGGCCGTTCCCTCCCTGTTTCCAGGATGGCTTCATGGGCCACATGAAACCACTTCGCGGGCCAGATTCGGCCCCCGGGCCTTGTGTTTGACATGTCTGGTCTGGAGCTTCAATTTAATTTTTTGCTAGGGCTCATGCAGGTTTTCTTTTGCATGCTCAAGGCCCAAAGGCATAGTAAAGCAGTTGGAATTTCTCTGTTTGCTGCACCTGGTACCTTTGAGTTGGGTTAAAAAAAAAAAAACTCACGCTGGGTTTACTGGGATCTGAACACGACCTCGTCTTTATTCCTGGCAGAGACGCCCAGTGCAAAAATCACAGTCTGCTTCCTTTCAACATTCGGCGCTTTAGAGGTTTTTTTTTCCTGTTTTACACTGTCTAGCTAATGGTACTGACCTACCTCGGAGGTTGCTGCGAGGCTGAGTTAATTAACTTTTTTAAAAGTGCTTTGGTTCAGCTTCTCTGGCAAGTGGGAGGAAAAAAAAGAGAGAGAGAGAGAGAGAGAGAAAAAATTTGGATATCTTCTAACAAATGTCACAACAACCCAACCTCAGTTGAGTCTAGGGAAGATGTTTGCTTTGATTTTAATATGAATGGCTTGGAAGCTAAACCCTCAAAGGGGCTTGGTAGATATTCAAGGGGAGAAGCTGATCTTAAGGCCTTTTCTCAGATTTTTTTGTTTTTCTTTCTTTCTTCCCCCCCCCCCCCCCGGCACGAATTTGTGCTGGAAAGGCGATGGGTTGACTCCAGTGCTAATCTCCAAAGACTGAAACAGCAAATTGACTAAAGGTAAAAAAAAGTGAAGATCCGTAACGCGATTCCAACCTTGCGGTGATGTTTCAGAGGTTAAAGATGGGACAAACTGACAATGATGGCTAATCTGAAAGACACAGCCGTGCAGGTACTGAGTTGGGTGATGGGCGCTCCATCACTGGAGGTTTTTAAGAAGAGACTGGACAGCCACTTGTCTGAGATGGTATAGGTTCTCCTGCTTGAGCAGGGGGCTGGACTAGAAGACCTCCAAGGTCCCTTCCAGATTCTATTCTATTCTATTCTATTCTATTCTATTCTATTCTATTCTATTCTATTCTATTCTATTCTATTCTATTCTATTCTATTCTATTCCATTCC